>NC_052507.1:58968052-59243052 GCF_014356525.2 Nilaparvata lugens
GATAGCGGCTGAAATGGCGAAAATGATGTCAAAAACAGGGGTTTTCGCGATTTTCTCAAAAACGACTGCAACGATTTTGATCAAATTTATACCTGAAATAGTCATTGATAAGCTCTATCAACTGCCACAAGTCCCATATCTGTAAAAAATTCTGGAGCTCCGCACCATATATGCAAAGTTTGATTTTAGATTTCCAGAACGAAGCTCGGTGCCCCGATATTAAGAGTTAACACTGTCTCCCATCTCAACTAGTCTTTCTTCTGGTATGATGACCTCAAACTAATAAATTAATTTTTAGGCTACTTATTTTTTCAATTTTCTATATAATATATTGTGACACTCATTAAATTACTATCATTCACAAGATATTTCAACTTCATTTCGACTATTCATTAATTCTATTCATGAAAATAAAACATTTATGCTTTATTTCTGCTCAAATTTCGCATTTACTAAACAAGGTCTGACCTTATTCGTAAATGAATAAATAAGTAAAACCTAAAACTTGTCATTCAACTTATAGAAAACAATACTGTAAATTGGGAATTTGGAATGGATAGCCAGCAAGCATCCCTAGCTGGAAGCCAGAAAGCCCAGATATTAACGATATAGAATGTCCTCTTGATAATAACTATAATCAATGATCGAATAATAATTATTCAGAATAAATCTTGAAAGGGAATATCCCTTTTGTAATACCAATATACTAATAATTACCAATTACGATTTTTTAATAGTATCACTAATACCCTTTTATTTTTTCAAGATACGACCAGTTACTAAATTTTAGACTAGTGGGAATAGATAGTAGGATTACTAGTAGAAAAATAATAGAATTTAATATAATAATTATACATTAATTTAATGTAGATTGATAAATATATCTACCATGAGCGTTCATGCGCAAATAGCAAACTTTCACGAAAAGTTTGTATGGATGAAAATTCTATATACCACATACCGTTAGTCGATTAGATTACTGAATAACAGTTCGAAGATGGGAATTTTGAAAAAGTAGAATTCAGTTTCTAGAAGCACTATTCAAGTAAGTTACTTAAGACAATGTGTGGCTTCAACATTTCAAAGAACCAATCATATCATTAAGTTGTAAAACAACAGTTCCCTAATAAATTACCTGAATCTAACATTACATGACCTTTTAAAATCAGTCGCAGTAAAGGTTTCTCCAATTTTTTTCAGAAAAGGGTTTTTTACCAACCAATCATGAAATTTTGTTTTGAATTGTTTCAGGGGTGTTTCAAAAAGGATTAGTAGCGATAGTTTATTAAACACGTACCATCTATGGCAACATAAAATATGCATCAAATTCCTAATCAACATGCTCCTAAGCATACATGACTTTACACAAACAAGCTTGGAATGAAATAATCAGTAGAAATTTAACAAAGACAGTTTTTCAAATCATCATGCTTTCAAAACAGCCTCAATTTGAGACTAGTTAACAAGTTTTTCCCGAGTTTCGAACGCGCAGAAGTGGGTCATGGAGTTGGAGAAGACAGACGACGGAGAAGAAAAATCTGGGACGATTTGAGCTATTTTGGAGCACGGAATGTGTGGAAAGAGAGGAGTTGGTGATAAAAATGCCTCTCAGTTCCTATACACCCCCGCTCAACCGTCACTCTAGGACTTCCACAAACTCACAACAAAATAATTTACTAAAGTTTCTTGTTTGAATTGTCTTTCATCATCGTATCATTTCAACAATCGTTAAGTCTTTTACAAATAGTTTTCTACTGTATTCCCTTTAGGGTCACACTTTCTCCAAAGTTGATTCAACTATTAAACCCGTTTAATCATTTTACTGTTGAATTTTTTGTAATAATATTTTTTAATTAAGTCTGCTGCGACCCTAAATCATTAGATTGATTTGAACCCTTGAAGCATTAGATTTGTTAGAAAAGTGTGTTCTAGTTTATTTCACAACAAACAAGGGTTTTCTATACTTTTTCATCGTTGTATTTGATACATATACACACTCAAAAATAGAAACTGAATTATTCAATTCACAGTATTTTTTGCTAAATTTCATAATATAGTGTTCATTTATGATCAATCATCGAATATTTTTCCGACTCACTAAATTTGTTTATTGTTGGTATTCGCCCATTATATTTGTTAATATGTTGTTAATAGTATGCAGTTTTTTAATGTGTATATTTTTTAATATGTAATTTATTCAATGAATGTGGTATCCCGAATCCACCATTCGATTTGTTTATAGAGTTCATTTTTGAACTAAAAGTAGGTTACGTTTAAATTTCCACTCATCACTCTATTTTTATTATTCATTCTTTTTCGAATTTCCAATCATTTCTATTAGTAGTTGCTTTCTTCTTCCGTGAAACAATTAATAATATTGGTAAATAGTATTTGTATAGAATTATAATCGATTTTATATTTGACCAATATAAAATACGATAAGGGAACTGATAATTCTGTAATTATACTCTCAAGTAACCCTTTCAAGATACATAATTTGGAAATATTGGTTTTGCTTTAAATCTCTCTCATATTTGATGAGTAAAACATACAAATGAATAAGATAGTTTACACAGGATTCTTGCTTGAATTGTAATCTTAACCACATTTCTTATTCTCTTATTACTCTTCGCATTCACTCATTTAAGTTTAGAATAACATTTGTTAGTAGGTGCAACCTCTTCTTTTATTACTACATAGTAGTTATAATCTTTCTTCTAACGCTCTTCCTCTACCAAAACAATAGTTTTGAAATATCTTTTATCTCTGTATTTCATACACAGTCAAATAGGCTGAAGGTAACTGCATAATTCATGGTAATGTAGGATATGAGATTTAAGCGATGGTAATTCTTTTTTGATGTATGATAATATAATATCATCATATGAGAGTAGACATGTGATAAATTCAAAAAGCAACATCGTTAATAAAATAAATAAACAAGTTAGTTTTTACGAGAAAAGCTCAAAGAATAGATTAAAGCTAATAAGTTTACACCGGAGTTAATAACACGAGTTATTAACAAAAAGTTATTAACTTGACTGAATCGTCAAAAATGTCTCTAGACAAAAGTTAATAACTCATGTTTCTAACAGAAAGTTACTTGTTATTAACAAGATCTTGTTATCAATATAATTGACTTCAATATGATTTCATTCAACGAGGGTATTCATATAATATTACAGCCGGAATAAAAAGGAAAAAAATTGTCTTCAGATTTGAATTGAAACATGTGTGTGATCATTAACATAATGATCTTCATCTGATCTAATGTAAATAAATTACAATGCGTTTACACCAGAGTTTAAAACAAAAGTTTTCAACATAAGTTAACTAGTAGTTCTGTGAACAGTAGACCTCGCGCAGTTATAACGATGTCCCAAACCATAAGCACATCCACACTGATACACTAACTATTTATTTGATCAGATCATGCTTACACAATATTTAATTATCCAGAAAACCAGAAGACATCTACGCGCTAAGACAAGCTGTTATGAGTTCTTTGCATCCTATTTAATAGTGCATGAAAATTGCATTCAATGAGGCATGTAATTTATAGTTTACACAGCTGTTGATTTTTTACCAAGTTACATTGAGATATTGAATTGCATGCGTCATGACATGCAATTTATAATCAACTCGACAGCTGATTTATGATGAATAATTCTATAGTCTGATTTTTACTCTAATATTGACGTATGAAGGAGGCTCCTTTTTCTTTTTATATTATCCTTGAAATGCAAAATTTCCATAAACCTTGTATATACGTCGACGCGCAATTTAAAAAGGAACATACCAGTCAAATTTCATGAAAATCTATCACCGCGTTTCGCCGTAAATGCGCAACATATAAACATTTAAACATTAAAAGAAATGCCAAACCGTCGAATTGAATCTTAGACCTCACTTCGCTCGGTCAATATTTTCTTTTGGCTGCTAGTTTTGTTATCAACAAAAGTTAATAACTTTTTCACGTGTTTTGTCTACAGCTGTAGTTATTAGGGAACAGCTGTAGTTGTAGGGTGGGGATGCTGGGCGAGGGGGTTGCTGGGTAGATAGTAACCTGTTATTAACAAAAGTTAATTAATAAAAGAGGCTTTTGTTATTAACATAACACATTTCCTTTGATCTTTACCGACTCTCGATGGATAATATAAATCTTGTTAATAACAAGGAATTTTATGTTGAAAACACGAGTTATTAACTTTTTTCAAGAGAATGTTTTGTCGATTCAGTCAAGTTGACAACTTTTTATTAATAACTCATGTTATCAACTCCGGTGTAAACGCAGCTGAATGTAAAATGTGAATGTGTGGAATTAATAAAAGTTTTATTGATTTGTATCAGGATATTGATTTGAAGAATAATATCCTACATTTTAGGGGCTCGTCCGGGATTGGATTGAATTGAACGGGATACCTGAAGTTTGGTGTGAAAAATGTCATATTTAGTGAGGTCAAAGAAGTGTGACTTGCTGAAAACAGCAGAAGAGTTGAATATTGATCTGCCTATTAATCTGAGAATAGTACAAATAAGTAAATTGATTACGGAATCAGAAGGCTACGACGAAGAGTTTACCAAGAATCTGTTGGAGAGAGTAAAGACAAATAGAGAAAATGATGAGATAGAGGAACGTGAAGAAAAGGAATGTGAAGAGAGACGAAAACGTAAGGAAAAGCAACATGAAGAGAGACGAGAACATGAGAAAAAGAAACGTAAAGAGAGACGAGAACGTGAGGAAAAGGAACGTGAAAAGAAACAAGAACGTGAGAAAAAGGAACGTGAAGAGAGACGAGAACGTGAGAAACAAGAACGTAAAGAGAGACGAGAACGTGAGAAAAATGAACGTGAAGAGAGACGAGGAAAATTTACTTTGCAACTTAAGCAGCAATTTGGATTGAGAAAATTTGAACTTCGAAATAGAGTTTGTGTTAACTATTATCACAATCAAGAAGTTGGTCTTAATAGTTGGATTCTAACCATGGTAAGTTGGAACATCTTTCAAAAACTAGATTTGAATACCAAGATAAATCTACAAATTTACAAGCATTTGATCTAATTCCTTGTAATGATAATTTGTTGAATTCTTGCAGTGGAGAATTATTAATAATTGATGAACAAAAACTTTAAAGTATTAATAGCTATGTCAGTTTAAAATCTGTAGCCCACAATCATCTGCACATTGGAAATGGTGAAAAGAGGAAGTAAGAGGATGATGATGAGGTGGAAAGGGAACTTAGATGGAATAGTGAAGAGGAAAATGGAATTGAATCAAATTATAAAATTAAGGAAACACTTGGAGAACGGAATGAAAGTGTAAAAAGAATGAGGAAAGATGTGAAAATAGATGGATTAACTAAGGAGAGCAACACAATCAAAAGAAATAAATCGAAAATAAATATGCAAGCAATCAACAATACCCAAATACTTCTGTATAATGGAATAAAAATTATGAACATTCCTAGTGCAGAGAGCGAGAGCGTAATCAACATAATTAAGATAATTTCGAAGAATATTGATTTTCCTCTCAATGAAAATACAATCAATCGATGCTACCGAGTGCCATCTCGGAAATTGAAGGTTATTTCTCCTTTCATATTGAAATTCAACAACGAATCGGACAAGAGAGGATTCCTATCGTCGTCGCGGAAGTCATCTGAGATTCTGAAGACTGGGCTGTTGGGTATAGAACCTAACAAACCAATTTTTGTTCAAGAATTGATGTCGCCCTACTTTTATTCGCTATTCAAACGAGCAAAGGATCTTCAATCAAGAGGTGTGCTCAAGTATGTGTGGTTCAGGAATAACGAGCTGCTGATTAAGAAATCAAACTCAAATGAAACCATTCAAATCAGATATGTTGAGGACATAGGTGCTTTGAATGGTTGGGGATAATCCTCAGTACTCGAGAGACGATTTGAAATGTTGGAGGATTGCGTAATGTGTTTATTTTATTATGTGTTAGTTTTGTTTGTTTTATTTAGTGAAGGCTTGAGTACAAGCCAATTTGTCAGAATGGCCGAGTGTAGGATATGAGATTTTAGCAATGGTAATTCTTTTTTGACGTATGATATAATAATTATCATCATCATATGAGAGTAGACATGATTGTGATAGATTCAAAAAGCAACATCGTTAATAAAATAAATAAACAAGTTAGTTTTTACGAGAAAAGCTCAAAGAATAGATTAAAGCCGCGTTTACACCAAAGTTATTAACAAAATGTTAATAACTTAATCCTTATAGATTCTATTAGATTGAACGGAACTTGACAAACACATATGATCATCATGAGTATGATAAGTTGTATTCAATCTAATAGAATCTATAAGTATTAAGTTATTAACTTTTTGTTAATAACTTTGGTGTAAACGCAGCTTAAGAAAATGTAAAATGTGAATGTATGGAATTAATATAAAAGTTTTATTGATTTGTATCAGGATATTGATTTAAAGAATAATATCCTACAGTAATAATACTATCTTCAAAATGTATTTTCATACTCTTTACGAGATCAACTATTCAATTTGGCCTCAAGCAGAGGCCACCTCGTTATCCGTCAGACCAGCTCTACAATGAGTTTGGTGTGATGTACATAAGACAGTTCTACTCATTGGATATAATTTGCAGACTACACAAAAACCCGGAAAGCTTTCAACAAAGGAACCACAGTCATAACACAAGAAACAGAAACCTTCTTATTACGAACGTGGCTAGGAAGGCAATATATCAACGACACTTCAACCACCTAGCACCAAAACTCCACAATCTACTTCCTGCACAAATCAAATCAATAGAAAACCCAAGAAGATTCAAAACTGCTGCTAAGAACTGGATTATTTCAACTGGAAGACATCATATATAGTCCAGGCAATGGATGCTCAAAAAAGGGTATAGAGGGAAAAGTTATAGCTGTAGTAGTTGTTATAGCAGATTCAATGTGGGGGGTGAAATTTTCAACTATGTAACAAGTGTCAACTTAGCAGTTCCACACCTTCAATAGACGGGCTAGAGATGCGTTTTTTGCTATTTTCATCTTCCAACTAGTCTTTATAAGGCTACAAAGTCAAAAGTTGTGTACTAGATGCTTCAGACTCAAATTTCATTGTCAAGTGATCAATTGTTACAAAATTAAAATTTCACCCCCACATTGAATCTGCTACAACAATTGAAATACATTAAGTAGGTAGTGAAATAATGCATCAAATTGAAAAGAAAACAAAGCTCTACAAATCTACGCTGAGCATTCATTTTTACGATGCATTGTTGGAGAGTTTTAGGCCCTGAAATATAAAAAAATAGGATTGAAAGCTGTTATTTTAACAATTTTTCACTTTTAAGAGCGTATATCTCGAAAACTGTTGGAGATATCACAAATCACCACAAAACAAATATTGTAGATAATTTATCAAGCTTCATTTCTGAATAGTTAGTCTTGTCGGTTGAACGCATTTTTCTCAAGATATGAGCGTGTAAGCAAAACATTGGAAAATGCAACTTTTAAACCACCCTCATCCCTTCAGCACAAGGGGTAGGGATGGGGACTTTTGATATGTTCACCCCTTAACTGGTTCCAACAAAGCTGCAAAGTCAAAAGTTGCGTTCAAAACATTCTCTCCAAATTCCTTTGTCAATTGGTCTATTTTTGCATAACTGAAGATCTCACACTCAACACTGAAGCTGCTGCAACAGTCGAGGGGATGTGTGTAAACTTGTGAAATTATACATCGAATTGAAGAGAATTTGATGCTCTATAAGCTCATGATCAGCATGGATTTTGCCCAACGATATTCAAAAAGTTATAAGAGCAAAAATAGCAAAAAATTTAAGGAAAATGTGTTTTTTCAAAAATGTCACATCTTTTAGAGCGGATATCTCGAAAAGTGAAACAGATAAAGAAAAAGTTGTAAGATCAATATTGTTGGAAATTATATAAGCTTTAATTTCTTATAAGATAGTCATGTCTGTAAAATGCATAATTTTCCAGTTATATGTGAGAAACCAAAAAATGGTACCTTTGAACCACCCCCACCCTCTTAGCACAGTGGGTAGGGGTGGGGACTTTTTGTATGTTTACCTCCTCACTACCCTAAACAGAACTGCGGGGTCAAAAATTGTCTTCCAAACTTTTCCCTCTATAACACTTCGTTGACTGGGCTAATAGAAAACATAATCTCAAATAATATGTAAGCTCACTTACCCAACGTATTTGCAGTTTGCACCCACTAACACCTAGTCTAGTACATGGGTTTCCCATAGTTGAGTAGGTTAATTTCCAATAGAATTAAATTACATATTTTTTCATAAGCCTATTGTATTGTAGATATTTTGTACTTTTTATGTTTTAATTGCTTGATTGTATTTTTTTAAGGAAATAAATTTACATATTATTATATTAGGTATTATTAATTTTCCAGTTGACTGTTAATGAATGAAATAGAACTTGCCCAGTTCATCATAATATAGCCTACATTTGTTAGAGGCGTATTATGTTTTTTTTCAGCTTATTGCATAGCCTACTCTACTTTTACTTTCCTTGCCCTATTACCATAGGTAAGGAAAGTATTGCTTTCCAAAAAAATTTAAGGTACCCTAATTTCATGTTTTCTATACGTTTCATTACTTTCCTTGCCCTATTACCATAGGTAAGGAAAGTATTGCTTCCCAAAAAAATTTAAGGTACCTAATTCACTGTTTTCTATATGTTTCAAGGTCCCCTGAGTCCAAAAACATGATTTTTGGGTATTGGTCTGTATGTGTGTGTGTGTGTGTGTGTGTGTATATGATATCTCATCTCCCAATTAAAGGAATGACTTGAAATTCGGAGCTTAAGGTCCTTACACTATAAGGATCCGACACGAACAATTTCGATCGAATGCGATTCAAGATGGCGGCTAAAATGGCGAAAACGTTGTCAAAAACAGGGTTTTTTGCGATTTTCTCTAAAATGGCTCCAACGATTTTGATCATATTCATACCCAAAATAGTCATCGATAAGCTCTATCAACTGCCACAAGTCCCATATCTGTAAAAATTTCGGGAGCTCCGCCCCATCAATGCAAAGTTCGATTTTAGATTCCCAATTATCAGGCTTCAGATACAATTTAAACAAAAAAAAAATCAAGTGGAGTAGATTGAGCATGAAAATCTCTACAATTAATGTTCAGTAAAATTTTCACCTAAAATTGAAAATAAGCTTTAAATTCGAGTAAATGTGATTATTCAATTGCAAATTATTGTTGATTCTATGAAATCATTCACTATGAAGAGAGATAGCAGACATCGTTTGTCTCCAGCGTTATTGCCCTGTCACCAGCTGGCTCAAATCTTTGAATAGTAGACTTGAGATGCGCAGGAACACTAGTGTCAGGTGATCAATTTTCATAACGGCAAGGAAAGTTGTGTGAGTTTACCACACCAGATTTTTTCGTTTTTAATACCACTCAAATAAAATGCATAATCATATTTTACTACTAGTAGTTATGTGAACAGAGACCTCACGCTTAGTAAGTTACATTGACCTGTTGTTATGTTTTCTCAAAAAATAATAAATAATTAATCAATAGTAGTTATGTGAACAGAGACCTCACGCTTAGTAATTTACATTGACCTGTTGTTATGTTTTCTCAAAAAATAATAAATAATTTATAAATTTAAAATTTCTAGAAAAAATACTACATAAACATAGAGCTTCCTGTCCTATCGTACCGTGACCTGTCGTCCCGGAATGTGAGTGTGAGCGCTGTTATCAGGTCTGGCTGCAACTGTCTACAACGTTGATGGAAAGATACATTTTCAAGATGTTAGATGTTTTTGAACGGGTAGTAACAGGACCTAAATACCGTATTTACGAGGTCCTGGTAGTATTATAGTCCACTAAACAGCTGATTTATGATGAATAATTCTATAGTCTGATTTTTACTCTAAAGGTGCGTACAGATATACGCGCCGCGAACATGAGCAATTCACTTTTAACCAGCTGACTATATCTGTATTTTTACAGAAATGGTAAAATACAGATATGAAAAGCTTGGCATCAGCGCCGCGAGCATGAGCAATTCACTTTTAATCAGCTGACTATATCTGTATTTTTACAGAAATGGTAAAATACAGATATAAAAAGCTTGGCATCAGCTGATTGAAAGTGAATTGCTCATGTACGCGGCGCGTATATCTCTGAACGCACCTTAATATTGGCGTATCAAAGAGGCTCCTTTTTCCTTTTATATTATCCTTGAAATGCGAAATTTCCAAAAACCTTGCATATTCGTCGACGCGCAATTTTAAAAGGAACATACCTGTCAAATTTCATGAAAATCTATTACCGCGTTTCGCCGTAAATGCGCGACATATAAACATTTAAGCATTTAAGAGAAATGTCAAACCGTCGACTTGAATCTTAGACCTCACTTCGCTCGGTCGATTACAAATATTCATTCGGAATCCTTTCAAACCGACAGCAGATATTTGACATTCTCTTTCATCATTGGATATGTTAAAATTACAATTTGTCATCAAGACATTTTATATTTCTAAATTCCTCTACTTCCAAAATAGAAATTTGACGGTTTTATAAACAGTCTCATATTCATTTTACCATCGGATTTCCCCTCTCTCCAAGTTTATTTCTAGTTGAAAATAGACCTTGACCTATTAACTTCATTTGATATTCATCATGTCATATATTCTACTCTCTAGTAAATATGCTGCATCAAAATAGATTTTATAATCTAACTGAAAGCAAACTGTAATGTGGACTCGATCTACTAATAATATATCAGATAGAATAGAGTAGGCCTAATTTTGTATGAGATGGCTTTTTAAAATAATATTCTAAAACCATAATAAGTGTAGGATCCACCCATTATCATGATGAATTGAAAAACAAACTGGCCCACATAATCAGCAAACATGTTTTCCTAACGTAATCAGAGGGACAAAACTAAATATTCTATTACAAGCATCCAACTCAATCAGAAATGGAAGTTGATTTATCAGGTACAAAGAACTTTGAATAGAATAAGAAAAGATCCTGATCCATCAGGGAGGAATTCAAGTGAGTAATAACAAGTTTGAACTTGACTCTACCAATGATCCACACTGAATAGCCAACCGATAATCTAATAATAGGTCATAATAAACCGATTGTGCAATACACACGGAGTTGCTAGTTGAGTCACTTGCAGCAAATATAGAATGCGACTAGATTGCTTGGTTTTCATTAATGAATGTGAGATGTTACCAGTACCGTACTACGCAGATGGAACATCGGAAATGAGACTCAAATTGTAATACAGAAACATGAATGACGCAAATTTTATAAGATGCTGATATCTTTTAAAATGTAATTGTATAGTTATTTGTAAAATACTGACCAGGATAGCCAAGGCGACTAAGGCGTTGCACCCTTCCGTCTACTGATGCTACCTGGTCGTGGGTTCGAATCCAGCGGGTAGGTATGGACGTTTGATCATCTCATCAAATCACCTTCGCACTTTCCATTATCCACGGACAAGCGCAAAGCTGATGTGGGCATTATCCGCAATAAAAAATTACATAATTGATGGATTTCTGAATACACCTAAATCCTTGCTAATTAAGTATGATTAATCGACTTGAGCAGTAGGTTTATTGTTCCTCTTAGTGTTTCTCATCAATCTGCCCACAGCTAAACCATGCCAATCACTCGATACATCATTCTTATTTTATTTCTAGTTTTATTCATTCTATCCATTTGTCAATTAATCATCACTCAATATTAGTTTGGTTTGTATAGTTTTCTATATTCACCACTTCATCCAACTCAACTGTTAAGAGTTGATGGGAAGTTTTGATGAGGCCATACTTAATTATAATTTTGCAATAATTGATTCTGATGTGTTCGAGATTGAATAACTTTTCAAATAACTCTACAAAACAATATATAGGCTATATCCATCATCAAATTGAATTAATATAATGTAGCCTATAGATCAACGACACAGATGACCAGCGTCTTTCCTCAAATGGTCCAGGGACTCACACCACCAGCAATGGCAGGGTCACCCTGGTCAAGCACTTGGCAAAAGGCTGCTGGAATCCGTCCCTTCAAAACATTAACATAAAGCTCTTTCCTCAAAATATATTTGGTTCAAGGAGTGAGTTTTATAACAGTACCTACATTGATTGATTGATTATTTGCCTTTATTAGGGCGGAGTTAGGACTCCTGGTCCTCTTTGCCACACAACCCTATAATTACACACACAACTAACTAGCCTACATCTACTAATTATCACAACATAAGACTACACTAATTACATCATAACCCTACATCGTATACTGAATTCTATAGAAATGAGCCTGGGCTATTCTTTCTAGGTTCTATTCTTGGTTCAGAGAAACCTATAGGTAGATAAGAAGATAATGTTGGAAAAGTTTGTTACCTGTGATAGGAAGCGGAATCACTCAAGTGTAAACTCTTTCTCCAATAATTGTCCGAGGTTCTATTCCTGAAATTTTCAGGTAGTATAGCCTCACATTGTAATATGGAGAGCAGTCTCATGTCCATGAAAGCATACATCTATAGAAAACATAAAATTGACTACAAATTAATATGTAATACACAGAAGTGTGAAAAAGTAAATATGTAGTTGTGGGAGAATATTGAGAAATCATAAAATATAAATGGATAATTTTGAAAGAAGAACATGTTTCAAGTATCAATCTAAAGTTGATTAATAATGAATATTCATAATAATTTAATTAATTAATGATTTACGTGAAATATCACATTCATATAATAATAGTGTAGACTGAAATAATGGGAAAATTCCAACACATCCAAAACAATGAAAAAACTTCTCTTCAGTAAACAAGATTAGAAACCCATTCAACCTAAAGTATCACTTTATCTTAGCAAAACAGAGAGCAACAAAGATGATAGGGAGAAAAAACAAGGATAAAAGAATCAGTAAGAGAGACTCAACAACAAATAGGAGAGAAGTTATGGGGGGACAGAGAGGAGGAGAGTCCAAGATGAAAGTAAAAAATAACCGCGATGATAAACTTTGGCGGCGATCCACGAATTGTTGTCGGGAGGGGAGAAAGTCTAAGGATAGCCTCGGATCTCCAGAGAAACGCCGCACCAGTGTAGTCGATTCGCGAGGGGACCCAACAAGCATCAATTCGAAAAAGCAGAGAAACACATCACATCAGCAACATGGTTTACGAATCAGATTTCTACACCACCCGTCGCCCCTACTCAAGACCCACCCCATCCATCACTTCATACACTGTCACGGTAAGCTTAATTATCCAAAATATTTGCAAAATAATCTGTAGAAATTTTCACACAGCTTCACCATGCTATTAACTAGCAAAGCTTTTATAAGCAGTAGGATATATTTTCATTAACAAGCTAAATTCGTGAATCTATCATGGGCTATAGAAATTTTCATATAACTATTAACAAGAGTGAAGTAAGTGGAAATATCATTCATAAGCTATATTTTTTCATTAAGTAACAAGTTACATTAGTGAAGCTTTCATTAGCTGTGAGAATTTTCATAATAATTATGATAATAAAAGCTAGAAGTAGCCTATTTTTCATATTTGAATCTTAATGGGAAAATTCATCAATATTTTCATCAGTGAAATACAGTAGAACCTCATGATAAAACGCATAATCAAGAACTATTAATCATGAACTATTTATGAAATTTGATTGTTTTATCATAACAATTGAATGATTATGTTTGTCTATTTCAATTTTATTTCATAAATCAACATTCAATTATGGAAAAATATGAAACTTTTGAAAAATGGAAAAAAGGTTTGACAGTACACCGCAATGCCAACAATCAATACCATATTCAATTCATCTACAAAATCATCAGTATGAATCTCTTTTATAGAAAAAATGGAGTTTTATAAAACAGAATTATACTAGAATATTTTAGAATGGCAACATATCAAAAAAGTGTTTTATAACGAGTTTTTTCTGTATTAAAGTGATTATCATCATAATAAGAGTATCATTGATTGTATGTTAGATATCTCTAAAAATTAACATTTAAATCATAATAATAAGACATGCATGTTTGTCAGTTATCGTTTCATACTAAACTTTTTTATATTGCTATAAGAGAGAAATTGTTGAGTTGGAATTGAATCTTTAGTCAATCTTAAAAAATAACTGTTTTGGGATAAAATAATGCCTTGTCAGAAGATTTTGACTTGAGCAACGTTGAAAAGTTGGGAAAAAACTAGTAGCTATTCTAAGAAATCACCAGTTTGAGTATTTTTAAAACATTTACTGATTACTCTCCAATGATAAGGTATATTTGATAAGTAATAATTATTGAGATAGTTTTAGTTTTAGTTTTGGATTCTAACTCCGCCTAATAAAGAATTTTTTCATTTCATTTCATTTAGTAAAGCTTTCGGGATTAGACAGAAGAATAATAGGCGATGTGAGCCTAATCTTGTTTGGAAATTCTAGATAGTTTGAAGAGTTCATAATAAAATAATTGTCTAACTACCTAAAAATAGAAGAGATTCATTTACCAAAGGCTGAGATAGAACTCTCATGCTGTTTTTTTTACGGGAGGTGATTGATATCACTGTGTGGAGTTGTTCCAGTACATAGCCTAGATCAATAAGAATTCATTATGTTTTCAAAATCTCTAGCAACCATCGCATTATCATCGTTTCTGGAAGAATATTAATTGGATTGAAGTTGAGTGAAGATAGTATGGAATATGTTGACAAATAGGCAACTAGAGTGAGATAAGATATAAAATATTTTTAGTTAATTTAGAGATTTTCGCCTAATGTGAACAGACAACTAATGAGGTTGAAAATTTCAAGATTGTAATAATGATTATTAAATGAGAGCCTTCTTCTATTAGAGAGAAAAAACGATGCAGCATAAGTTAATAAATTATAGTGAAATAAATTAGAGAGAATGGATATGGAAAATAAGAGATTATACAGAAAATTAATTGTGATTGGGATTAAATATTACGAAAACTATATGTTACTGAAATATGTAGCCTAGTAGTGATCTATGAAGTTTCAATTGTAATGAAAAATAGTTTTAGTTTGAGGTTGGATTTCCACTTGGTTTCAACTTCAATCATACATGAATACGAACTCATTATCAGCTCTATCACTCAAAATTAATGAGGCAATTGAATAAAATTGCAAATTAATGCAGAATATGCAACTTGAATCACGAAATATAAAATTACATGAAATCTCATGTGGGAAAGAAAATAGTTCCTTTACAATACTTCCATGTCTTACCAAAAGCTTCTGACCCCAATTAGTCTATATTCACAAATATTTATGGAACACCACATGACACTCGACGACTGGACACAGAAGAATATAGACGAAGAATATATTATATATCGACACAGGAGATTCCATTCTGAAATAATATGTACTAGTATAGTCGATAAATTATTACATGAAATTTTAAAAAACCTGTTAAATTCTAGCATGCGATGACAAGATTAAGAAAAGTATAAGAAAATTAGAAAAGTCGTACTAATAGTTTTCCATGAGACTCTGCCAAACACTTTAGAACTGTTCAGACATTCAAGCATTGCAAAAATACATTAGACACTCAATTAGAGTACAGTATCAGCACTGAATTAAGAGAAAGCTACAAAACAAAACACGAGCTTTGTTATGAAATTGTGTAAGTAAAATAGCACCATATTAAACGCAAAAGCTATAATACAAAGAAATAACATCGGTAATAAAAATATAAGAATGGAAGGATGTTTTCGTTGTACTGTAATATCATTAATTCCTTACCAAAAGCTCCTGGAATATAGATAGTCAGTCTATCATCACACGAAAAAATAGATAAAATTCAAAGATTGAAACAATTGCATTAAAAAGTAATAATCATTTCAAAATGTATTGTTGGCATTCAATTGATAGATACCAAATCTACATATTATTAAGTACTTTTAGAGAATAAATTACACAAAAAGTTATCAATTATATTATACATGATATCTAATAATGAGATTTTAAAACGTCTAAATTTTCCATCCAAGAGTGCACATTTTCCTTAATTTTCTAATAAATATTAATTGTTCTGTCAATTAGCTGTCAAAATATTTTGCAAATAAGAATTCTAATCTGTAACAACCAAATCATAATATCATTGGTAGTACGTGATTTCTCAAAATTATTCATAAATTTATCAACAAATTTTGGTTGGTGTTCTTCAACACAAATTGCATATTAGTACAGAAATTAGTTTCATAACTTGAATGAAGCTCTGTTTTGAAACCTATTATCTGAGTCTGCAATAATGATAAATGAGTTATTAATATAATAATCCAAGATTATTCAACTTTCAACAAATAATGTACCACACGTTCAAGCTCAAATTGTTTCAATTCTAAAATATTATAATTACATCATGAAACACGTTGAGTTGGTTAGCCTACCATTAGTGGGCCAGCAATAAATTATAACAAAATAAGATCAATTGATACACCCTTTGTTGGCATAGCTAATAATTTTTGCAATCCAAGATACAGTACAAATCTTATTAATCCTTTGAAATTGTAACAACAAACATTGCCAAAAGTTTTTTTATATTTTTTTGCACACACCATCGGTTTGGTTCAAGGCTTGTCAGTTCAGCTCAGTTCTAGGATCTTGAACAAGAGCAATGACCAACCAGCGGTTTCTTTCGAACGATTATAAATTGGAATGAATTTGGCTAGTGCTCAAAATCAGAGATGACATTTCTTGGTGTGTATACAGGGACTTTTCAGTGATTAGATTTTGTAAAGGCGAACAAGAGACCACCCATTTCATGATATTATTCTGAGTTTATAGATTCATGCTGTGTGACTTTTGCTTTTTGATGACAAATGGAGAATTATTTCTTATGACAAAGTCAAGAGAGCTATGTTGATATTATTAAATAATTTTTTATAAACTATTCCACCTTTTATATAGGTTAACAAATTTAAATCATAATGTGTGTTTACAACTAACTTTTTCATACTACTATTTTTTCAATGATTTCAGAGTACAGTATAATACTCTCACCCCTCACCATAAAATTATGAAGGGTAGAATAATTTGAAGGTTTTATTGATTATTTTAAATCTGAAAAGAATAAAATTCTTGTAATGTATGAACCACTGAGCCAACGTTCATCTACCATGCTAAAAAGTAAGTAGGCCTAATAGATATTGGACACCATACATTAATTTTTTTTCTTGATAAAAACCAACTTGAGAAATGCTCAGATAATATTTCATATCTACAAGGGTCTTCTTCTTCAACCTTCGATTGGCCTTACATAGAATGTGAATGTATATAGAAGAGTAACTCTCACTAAAAGTTACTCACACTTATATGATTATTCTTCAACATGATTTCCCTGAAGGTTGAGAGGCATAATGTAGAATTCTAGTGGACCGGCTTACCACAATCTTCTTCATAAAATGAGCCAATCCCGCAAAATGGATTCAAGTGGGCTATGACATTATTTTGGGGCTCCTTGTTAGTAGACAAGCTCTGCCCTCAGTCAGGTCTTGAGTTTGGGGTAGAGGTATAAGTTACTAGTGACCAAGTGAGGTTTGTATGGTGAGCGATCAAAATTGTCCCATTTGATTCGTTGGAGAAGCATTGGTTGCACCAGCACTGTTAGGCCGAGTTGTCATGGATAACAACGAATCCGGAAGTAATTCCACTGACTTCTTCAATTTTCCGACACCTTCACATACAATTATCAGTTTTAAGTTTTCTGCGTGAATAATTATTCTACGTTAGATTTATACTAAAGTATTGCCTTCTGCTTGCAAAAGCAGACTATAGTATGGTCCACGTTATAATGGCAGTGGATAAAGATAGAAGAATAGCGATGCCGATTCTCTGCATTAATTAATTATATTTCTACACTGTCAAAAACATTATTGTCATCGTTGTGGACCTCGAAAAGGATAGTACCACTGGCTTTGTCGTTGATAGACAAGGATAGCAATACCAAAGTTGATCAAATACTGTCATTATAACGTGGACCTCACTATAGCACTTCACGGGAGGCTCAAATGAAGCAGCCAGGTATCTGGGTAACTCTACAACCATTGACAATCTAACCCCACCGATCACCAAGGCGTTGGGTGGGAATGACAAGCTGTTCAGCTTGTGTCTTATGATATGTGATCGGAGGTTGATTAATGGCCGGGACACACATAACCGCACCAAGCCCGCGCCACGGTACGGCCGAGTGTCGGACGTACTACGGCGAGTGAGAAAACAAATGCTTTCAAACGTGTAGAGACACATACTACCGCACCGCGTCAGCACCGTCACCGTGTTTGTTGCCCGAGCCGTGCCCGCACCGTCACCGACTAGTTCAGTTTACTTTTAGATTGTTACGGAGCGGGCTCGTTTAACATAGAAAGTGAAAAACTTTTTGAAGAGATACGGAATTTTTCAGTTTTGTACGATGAAAGTAATGAGAAATATGGTTGAACGGAAGAATAAGTTAAACCAAAAATAAAAGTGGAACCAAATAAGTTGAGCCAAAGGTATAATAGATATAATATAATAAATAAGAAAATAAACAACAAAAAGTATGAAAGAAGCAACCCGTGACTGAGTCTCAAATTTTAAATTTAAAACATATTACGTTTAGATACATAAGGCAGAAGATAACAATTTCATTGCTGAAATATAATTCCGATAGGTACATGACTAGGTAGTAGCTGTGATAAGTTCTAAATAGTGTGTCTGTCTTTTCGGTCCCAAAATTTTAGTTTTTTCAAAGTTTTGAGTTTTCCAATTATTTGTAATTAATTTAATTCAATTTAGAAGTTTTTTTTTTCATTTAAAAATGATTTTTGTTTGTATGGATTGTAAATTGAGTGTGTAATTGAAGAATTTTTAAGTGACTCTTATAACCTCTAGCTACATTTGGACTGTTGTATAAATTAGAATTGGAACCGTTTTGGGCGCAAGTTAGCCTGTGGTACTTTTCTGTAAGTTGTATAATAATTCTCAATGATTCAATAGATAAATAAATGACTGATTGTGGTATTGTTATGTATGCACCGAAATATATACCAGCACTATGATTCTCATCTTCTGTGTCTACAGGTAATTAGTTTAAAATTAAAAATTTAAATAGGATGTAACAAGCTTTAATAGTGTTATATTATTAACAATAGTTAATATTAACACATTCGGAAATCAGACCACAGTAGCACTACAGAACTGAGACACTGCTGCCGCTCGGATATGTCGTGTGTTCTCCTACCGGTACCACATTCACCGTGTCGCGGTTATATGTGTCCCTGCCTTTATACTGACTCTCGTACACTAAATTTACTGATCAACAAGGGCCGATGTGCCATGAATAGATGAGCAGCTACAGAAGTTTTATTTTGAACCGTTTAAAACGTACAGTAGAAACCGAAATTACGGAAATCCTAGAAATATTCAAGTAGAGGTATCCTAGTAAATTGTATGAACTATAATATAAAACACCTCCTACTATAGGCTACTAGGCCTATAATGGGTCAGTCAGTTGTAAACTTTGCCTGCCTATGATGTAATTACATTGGCTTCATATTCATTTATTGTATCGGCTAGATGAAATAATTTTATGGCTGTTAAATTTGATTGGTTTTAGTGCAACTTGCTTGTTATCAGCTTCAGATTAACTTACCGGAGGCCAATTCATTGTCGGTAGGCCTACGGTAAATTGAAAACTTATTACGGTAGCCTATACCAAGCGCACCATAATCAATGATGGATCAATGCAAGAAAGGATGTAAAACTGTGTGATACTTCAATTTGTAATTATTGGAAGTTTGTATTTTATCAAGTAGCTACAATAGCGAATAGCACGAAAAAACGTTTTGGATTCACAAAGTGGCACAAGCTTCCAGAGATTCAACGAGTAAAACTTACTTCAATTCAATAATAAAATTGATAATCAAACAAATTAAGACTTTGGCTTATAATAATTTATTCAACTTACCATTTACTAACTAAAAAGTCTCAAAATTTGTAAAACAATTCATAAAACCGGCTAATTAATTCAACATCACTGACCACTTACAAAAACTCATGTTCAAAGAGGAAAAATCCCATGATGCTTTGCGAAAAGCGAATTGCAACTTTTGAATTTTTCATTGTTCGATTTATCGATTATCACCGCAGTCGATAATGATCAATACACATCAATCAAATTCAAATGCGCGCTATTCAAATTTGAATTATCTGATGTTAGTCTTAGTAATCAGAAAAAATAAAAACTGATATTATGGTACCTACCTGAAACTTACTACCTAGAGACCTATTAATCATCAATTTGGTAGCCTGTCATTCAATAACCAAAGGTTATGCCAATAAGGCTGTGCAATAACCAATAACCAAGGCTATGCAAAGGCTAAACATATATTTTTCAATTATTAAATAACACATTTTAATAATTGAGATTAAATATTTTTGTATTGTTCAAAAACGATCTTGCAACGGTGTGCAAAGCTAGAGAAGGATAGCACTACGGTAATATTGCTTTGTCGAATAGACAAGGATAGCAGCATCAATGTTATCAAATACTGCCATTATAGCGTGGACCTTACAGTACTGTCTGGTGTGGTACACTCACACAACTTTCCTTGCTCATTGAACTGTGAGTCTCATTCCTAAACGATAATAATTTAGAGGAATAACATAATGAAGATTGGCGGCAACATATTTGAAACTACGATCAGACTACTTTTTGTTTTCAGAGTACATTTTCCTTTGAGTAAATTGTGAAATTCGATGTTTTTTTTCAAAAGTCGTCAAAACCGCTGTTCTATAGATGAAAATCTCGACTATGTGTGATTTTTATAAACTGCTCTACCTACCTATCTCATGCACGAGAAGGAGTTTACAAAGTACATTTATCAAGGATGGGGTGGACCCCCCATTAGTTTCCCAGAAAGGAGACTCATATCAGTTGATAGAGCTGATAAATAACTATACAGGGTATGAATTTGAAAAAAATCGGTTAAGTAATTTTTGAGAAAAACGTGAAAAACATGGTTTTTTAGTAATTATCCGCCATTTTTCTCAAGAATATTATGGAGCTCCTGCAATTTTCTCAGAAATGAGACTCATGTCAGTTGATATGGCTTATAAATAGCTATCCATGGTATAAATTTGAAGAAAATCGTTAGAGCCGTTTTCGAGAAAACCGTGAATAACGTGGTATTTTAGTGATTATCCGCCATTTTTCTCAAAAATATTACGGAGCTCCTGGAATTTCTCCAGAAATAAGACTTATGTCGGTTGATAGGGCTTATAAATAGCTATCCATGGTATAAATTTGAAGAAAATCGTTAGAGCCGTTTTCGAGAAAAACGTGAAAATATGGTTTTTTAGTAATTATCCGTCATTTTTTTCGCCATATTGAATGGAATTTTATTGAATTTCTTATTGTCGGGTCCTCATGATATAAGGACCTCTAGTATAAAATTTCAAGTTGATCGGTTAATTAGGAATAGAGTTATCGTGTTCACAGACATACACACATACACACACACAGACCAACACCCAAAAATCATGTTTTTGGACTCAGGGGACCTTGAAACGAATAAAAACTTGAAATTGGGATACCTTAATTTTTTTGGAAAGCAATACTTTCCTTACCTATGGTAATAGGACAAGGAAAGTAAAAAACGTATTGTCACGATAATTCAAATTTCTCCAGAACTTAAAAATCTTTATCACGATAATTCACTTTTCTCCAGAACATAAAAAATCTTAAACTTTATTTGAATGGAGATTCTATTCTTTGTTATCATTCATATAAGTATTCTATTAATCAATTTCAAGCTTTATAATGTATCCTTATTGTTTCAATCAATCGCTACAGGAACCGGTAGTGAAGAAAAATGTTGAGTAGGCCTATTTCAAAATTAAAAAGTGAATGTTCATCAGGTGTCTTCAAAAAGTTGACTTCATAGGAAAACAGTAATTGAAGGCTTTCATAAAATTGTTATCTATGAGATTTCATCCTTATCATCAACCATAGGTAATGATTTTTATCCTTCAATTGAGTTACCTACATAGGCTATGTGGTGAAAATGAAATTTTTCCAGAGTAAAAATAAAATTTGCCTTAAAACACATCACAAGTATTTATTCAATATTTCAACACACATAGGCCTACGAATGTGTAGGTAGGTAGTGCAGCTACGGTGTGCCCACACTAAAATATAACTCAGCTCCATTCATCAACATTTTCAAACATTTTGAGATGCTTCATCTGCAGTATTCCCTTATTTCTTCAGACCTATTTCCGTTGCAAGTGGCACGTGTATTCAATCTGTTGTCAGAGTAAAACATTCGACACAAGAATAAACAATCACGCTTGAACTTTGTGAGGTGATTGCGTCCAGCACTACGTCATTCCCCCCTCCTCTCTTTGCCACCAATGAGCCACTAAATTCAAGTGTTTGACCAAGCAGTTCGGGGGACAAGCTGCACGAAATAGAGAGGTGAAAAGAGAAAGAACTTGCAAAGCGAGAGAATATGATGGAACTTGAAATAAGATGGATTGAAAAAATTATAAGTAGAGAGACTACACTTGAAAGAACATAAGTAATGGATGGAGAGATAAAGAGCTAGTTACTAGAAATAGATGAAATTGAAATGAATGGAATGGATAGGAAAATATAGGTAGGTTACGACAGCCTACAGTGGGTAGGTACTACATGAGAAATAGTTTTAACAAAGCTAAACAAAGTTTTATTGCAGTACGTTCATTAATACTATACTACTCATTATAAATAGGAGCTTGAAAAATTATTGTGTTTAAGGAGAGATAGAGAGGTAATAGGATTTATCTTCTGTTTGTGAATCTGTTCAATATTTTGATAGAAGTAATCATAGAACTGATATGAATGTATAGTACTTCATCGAGTACCTAACTAGTAGCAAGAGGTGCAACAAGGCAAATGATGGATGACAATATGCATGCCATGTGCAGATTACCTACTTTTGTAGGTTGTTGGAAGTATATTAATTGAAATGACTACACTGACTGTATATTCTTACAATAGCAATGGGAGTTGAAAACTGCTGAGAACATCGAATATTGTAATTTTAATTACACCTACAAATTTGTAGGTGACAAAGGAATTGAAATTTTTAGTCTAGATAACTGTATATGACGATAGTAGGATGATTTCTGTGTTGTATTTTTGGTCATTTTTCAACCTTATCTCCAGACATATCTTCAGAGTCTTGTGAAATGATGTGGTTGAGCGATTTAAGTTACATTATATGGATTGATCAATAACTTATTCAGAGATGATGAAGATTCCCCTTGGTAAATTATCTCAAGATCTCATTTTCTTATTATCAGGATATTCTAGTATTTATATTTAAAATATCGAAAAAGTCCACAAATTCTTATTGACATTAAAACATCAAACTAAAAATGAACCCCAAATGTACTTAACCCCAACAGTGAACTGTTGCAAAAAGAAAATCTTCCAATAGATATTCAAAATCTAAATCTATAGTGTATTGTTGCAAAGAATAGCCACCAAAGTATTCAAGTGGTGGTGCTATTGTATCGTTGCAAAGAAGAGTTTGGAGAGTGGAAATGAAGCAGAAAGCAGAAAGAAAAGACGCGATGAGGCGAAACAACACACATCATAAAACATTAGCAGCGGTCGTCTTGTGTTTCGTTTCGTTTCCTCAGCGTCACGATCCAATTCAAACTGTCAGCATCAGATGAACGGAAAGCATTAACTCTATTTATAATGGATGCTGACAGGTTAGTGTGAACTGTAAGTGCATGAGGCTCACTTGATTCTGTCACCATTGGTTAGACGGGGAAGCGCTGGTTTTATCTATAAGAAATACTGAAAATTTAAAGTGAACTGAGAGGGAATGAGATTCACTTTAAACTGTCAGCATTGGTTAAATAGGAAGCGCTGGTTTCATTTCCACAGGGACTGCTGACAGTTCAATGTGATGTAGATGCGACGCAAGCCAGAGCAGCCAAATTTAGCCAACAGATCTGGGAGCTGTTTTGCTGACGTCACAAACTTTACACACGCGTGCTTTCCGAGGCTCTGCAAACGGCTAGATTTTGCGAGAAAATGCGAGTGCACAGTTCCAGAAGCTCTGTGGTTATTTGTAGAGTTTTGCGAGATGGTGTGGAATTCATAACATAAACAATAAAATGCGTAGCAAAAGTATAATGAATTTCCGAACAAACTGTGGCTATTCTTGGATTTTTTAATGGTATAAAATTCATAACAAGTATGGAACAGAAGTTGAAAATATTTTAGTAGGGGTGTGACGAACTATCACCATTACAAAATAAAAAAATAATATCCCGAAGAGAGAGTACGTAGTGGTATGTGGGATGAACTATTATTAGTCAAAGTTAATGCCCAGAATACTCAATCATTGAAGAAAAACAATGAAACTAACAATAAAACAATCTGTATCTGTTTGTAGATTTATTATTATTTAATTCAATGATACAAAATTATTATGTAAAATAATTTGGGGAGGATCAACAGGCACAGATATTTGATGAAACATATTTGAGAAAACACATTTGCAAACTTTGTACGATACAATATGGTCATATCTAGTTTTTCTATATGAAACATTATCAAATATAGTGGTTCAGAAAAAGTGTATGTAAGACCTTAAAATGTTTTTTAGAAACTCCATAAGAAAAAAGTAGTCCAGCATAGTAGCATGCATAGATAGACCAATATTCTTGGAAAAACGATAGCCTAGAATAATCTTATTTTTGAATATTCTTCAATGTTTTTGAGAAATTCCAAGCACAGAAAATGATTCAGCAATATATACACTTTTATTAATGAATATTATTGTTCAGTTGCTTTAATATAGATCATTCGTTTATGCTGGTTTGATTGTTTGTCCTAAAGCTAAGTTCGTACATTTTTATAGACAATTGTTTTATTCTAAAGCTAGCTGAACAAATAAGCAATATGGTACTAAAATTCGCTACTAATAGATATATGGTTTGTTTTGTTTGTAGTGGACCAAAAATATGTTTTATTCAGATTGTTTTATCCACCTGAAGCTCAAGTTCAAATAGTTTTTTTGATTAGCATTGATGACATAAAAATTTGTTGTATTTTGTGAACAGTAACATGCTATATTGTCACTCAGTTGTAGAGATGAAACATCTTCTTATATTCACTTTTTTACTTTGTACTGGAAATAGTTCTCAAAACTTCTATACTTGAGTCTTGGAACGTGTCAAGGAGGTCCTAACAGCCTAATTTGTTCCACGCAGCTTCTTTTCAATATTTATTGAAGGCGATAGGTTCTCTTCCATTTTTCCCCTGTTTCCCATCAAAGAGTCAACGTCGTAGTAAAAATTGACAGCTTATGAAACTCTTTAAAAGATTTATAAAATTATGTTAAGGTATATTCTACTCTTATTATCGTGTATGTCTAGGCCTATAATCATTTCATTTTAATTTCATTGTGTACGATACTGTTGTGTACAGAAACTGATCATTATTCTATTATATTATTATACAAATTTATTTTAGCCTGTAAAAACAAGAATGCATATCTGAGACTTCTATGAAAATGTAACTGATGATCCGGCTATGTTATGAGAAGATCTAATAAAGTGAGCCCATCTAACTCATCAAATCTTCATATATTTTATCTTTGGATATCAACCTATTCTAGTATTAAAAATATTGATTTTCTAGTATAAGAATAATAACTTTGGGAGTTATTCGATAGAGAGCATCACCTGGAAAATACAGTATCAGTTACATATAAATACTTCTATTAGCAACAATATCATTAATTGCCAACATCCTGCCATATATCAAAATAGACTTGATTCATTGGTCCACAAATGACGACCGGCTGTGACGTTCAACAGTTGAATTCACTTGAAACCGACAGCATTAGTTAAACGGGAAGTTGTTGACGTTATTTTTAGGGAATGCTGACAGCATGACTAAACTGTGAGTGAGTGAGATTCACTTTGAACTGTCAGCATTAGTGCAATGAGAAGCTCCTATGTTATTTACAGGAAATGCTGACACTAAGGACTGAACTATTAGTGACTGAGATTCACTTTAAACTGTCAGCATTATTCGAACGGGAAACGTTGGTGTTATTCATAGGGGATGGTGACAGTATGAAGTGGATCACACTAGCAAAATTTCCGAATTCAATTTAAAAATACACCCACAACCCTTTTCGTATACCTTGGACATGACTCATACGTTCATTGAGTGCAGCCAGCCTACAGGAACCGTGAGTGGGCAGTCTACCAACATTTTGAAAAGTAACTTGATCTATTTTTAGATTTTTGGAAGTTGATAGTCGGTGGCGAGTAAACATTTGCTGAAGTGTGGAATTGGAAGTAAAGTTCGAGTTACGCCTCTGTGATGTCTGATGTGCGTCGCAGCTGAAGAGTTTCGTAATTGCGACTGTTTTTGAAATACTGATTCACACATTTTTGAAGGGCATTGGATGCGATTGCAGAGTATGAATAAACAGCTTACAAGGGAAAAATTTGGCTATTAGAAGAAAACATGACTAATAAACAGATTAGATTTGCATTACCTCATCGTCAGCTATGAATAGAACTTGACGCATGTTTATAGGAAGAAAATATGGTAACCCTATTCCAAAAAAAGGATCCCATCAAAACCTGTGTAATTTTTTATTCTATGAAGTCTCTACTCTCATTATTCCTGTTGGATTTTGATGAAAGAACCATCCAGTAGCATAATTTATTAATGAATTTGAACCAATCGTTATATCATGGTTGTTTTGACTCTTCAATGCTCAGAACTAATTAGCACAACAACAATTATATAAAAATGGAATAGAAATACATTTCATAAATAAACAGTAGCCCGTTAATAGTAACATTAAAGTACATGAATGCTGCTTCTGTTGATTCAAAACATTATTTCCTCTCTTGGGAATTCTCAAGTTACATACAATGCTTGAAGGAAAAGTAAAATTGTAGTTTGAAAAAATAATGACCAATTTTATAGATATAAGCTCTCCTGAAATTTAAACTCGTTGCTCAAAAAAAAGAAACTAAATATAGAAGAAAAACAGAATAAGTTTACAAAGCAATAGCTTTAGAATAATAATTATTGCAGTGATGATTCTATTGGAAAATGTAAGCCTAGGCAAAATTAACATAAAATTACCAGCTCACTGTATTATAAATAACGCTTAAAAATGTAAATATTCATTCATCTACATTCACTGCCAGGACATTTCAAATTAACTTACATTCACAAAGTGTAATCACTATTATTTCATACAGCTTGCAATTAACTCAAAGTACTGTCCCATTAAAACACTGTTGTTCATTGTAAATATCTCGAACTTTGACGCTTGCAAAGCTGAGCTGAATTTTTAGCATAGAACTGGCTTAAATTGATGCTGTGGATATATCTGCTTCAAAATGTTCATTTTATTTACTTTTGAGTAACGAGGATTGGTAGGTCTAATTTTCATTAATTGACAATTTTAATTAGGAGAATAGCTTACAAAAATAAAGCTGGTAATTTAATAATTGAGTACCACTCACACAAAAAGTTCTAATTTTTTTTAATTATACCTACCAAACAGTAACTTATAGCTCCGTTTCCGATTGTAAACTTCAATAATCAACACAGTGTCAAACATCTCCCCCAAAAAGTATCAATAATAATTATTTGAATAGTGAGGCATAAAATGCTTGTAACTTTTTGTTTATCGGCACATTTATTTATTCTTTTCATATAGTTGATTCTATTTTTTGCTCACTATAATAATTGAAAATAATAAAAGCAGTAAACTGAAGAATCATTGGAAGAACGATACATCTTTAAAACATTCTACCTATACCGGTACGTTTGGGGCGGAATATAAATTAAAAATATTTTTTCAATGCACGCTTTTAAAATTTAAATTAATAATACAGTCAAGTGATGCAACCAGTAGTTCAGTACTTCATGTAACAGCAAACTTAAGAAACATGATTGGAATAAACTTTTTGGGCCAATCGACTCAATGATGTTTTCAAGTACCGGCAGCTATAATCTTAAAGCAGTACAGTTCTTTATTTCTCTTGAATTTCCCAGCAAGCTCAAGTTATTTTCTAATGAGAATTTTCATCATCAAGTTGGTAACTGAGATACTTCGTTGTGCTGAGGTGATGGCTGTGTTTTTGGCTAGTCATACTTTGCTGCATACTGTGATACTTGATCAGGACAATCATACAGAGGTTGGAAAGATGAATGGGAATAGAATATATTTATCAAACTGTCCATAAAGCTCTTGCCATCTGAGAGTTATTTAAGATTTTTCCCAAGTTATATATTTGTCCAATAGGCCTGGTACTGGTTTGTGTTAGTTGTCACCTATTTATCAAACTGTTTATGGAAAATTCATGCCATCTGAGAGTTATTCAAGATTTTTTCCAAGTTATATATTTGTCCAATAGTACCGTTATGAGTTAGTTGTCTTATAATGTCTCAATGAAAAATGTTAAGGTTTCAAATTTTTTATGAAGTAGTACTCTTATAGAATCAAGAATGCTCGGCATTTCAGAGAGATTTTATTTTAGAAAGACTGATGTCAAGGTTTAAACGTTTTTATTTTCAATGAAGACCTCTGGAACATTTTTTGGAATACTCTTTTTGAGCACTTGATTTTTTGGATTTCGCTCGTATTGGTCACACTCCGCGCCAAACCACCAATCCTCGTTACTCCTTGCCACTCCAACTCACTGGACTGAGCCACGTCTGTTCTGACCCCGCAGAGACGCGAAGTGCCTTGGGAGAAGGTGCCCTGTGTGCCGCGTCCCAGCCAAGTAGAGCCTGCCTTCACTGTGTTCGGCACCAGTGGCCAGGCACCCGGCCAACACCGTGAGGTGTGCCGGAGGACACATAGGCGGCTGCTCTTCACCACACCCTACAGGGCGTACAGCTGGGAGGGATATCGGGACCGCGATTGAGTACACACTACTTAAGACACAGAATGTTCCACCAATTTCTTCATAACACTAAAAATTGCCATAATTATTTCATTAATATATAATTATATTTGTTAATATTGCAACCTAGTAAATTATAATGTATTTTTCATAATATCCCTCAAATAGAAAATAGCTAGAGGGATTCAAATATATGTATACTGTTTTTATTGAAAATGTATTTTTAAATAAATTGCAATTATAATTCAAATGAATAATAAACTGTAATAAAATATTAGATAATGAAGACACCTAAAATGAAAAAAAAAATAGTACCGTATGTTTCCTGATAATTATCTATCAATGTTTTAAGAATCTTGTGAAGTAAACCGTATAAAATTATGGAGTGCAATAAAACACACAATAAAAAACCATCAAGGACCCTAAATTTCGTTGTAATAAGTTTTAGTTTCAACTCTCTAAGAGTCATTTTCAAGTGTATATGGAGTGTAATAGATATATATTTTGCTTTTGTATGTGATCAATTAATTATTCTAAAGATATCTGGCTTCTTATATTATGTTATGGGAGATTGATTACTCAATAAAGGTTTAATGATTATAATCTGACTTCTACTTAATGTTCATTTTGATTCACCTTTCAACTTTCTTCTACATAGAACTATATAGATTTGAAAATTGGGATATAGAGCCATAGAAGAAACAATAAATGTATAGGTTTCCTATGCTAAAGCTTGTAAAAATGAAGAAAGATGTGGATGAGATGAATTTGACATTAGGAGAGTTAAATGCCAAGATTTATTTGAACTATCTTTTTCCCTGCTGGTAGGAAAAAGACATATACTGTTTCATTGATATTATAAATAAATAGGAAATGGTTCAATTCTCAACTCAACTAAATTTCTCTCTTTCATTAACTTCATGTTTGAGATTTCAATTTTCAGCGCTGGGAAGAGCAAGCCTCTGGGCTCTGGGCCTATAAGTTGATAAGAGTTGAATTCGGTCAGTAGGTAAATAAAAAATAAGTTGGTAAGTGATAAAATATCTCTCATCACGTTAGAGCAGTATGATGTTGGACTCCATAAAACTTACCATATTTTCTTCAATCATAGATAAAAGATTAAATCGAGCTGAGAGGGTCTCTTCACACTTGGCTACACTACGCTGAAATACGTGCTATCTCCCAATGCTAAATCCAACATTACGTGGTAAAACGATCGTCACTACTATAATAGTAAGTGCATTCTCACTGTATAAGTGTTTTCAAAATTTAAATTAAATCCAAGCTACGAATATTTGTAGTCCCGTTCACATTCGTCTAGGATTTAACATTTGGAGAAATGACGTATTTCAGCGTAGCGTACGGTAGCTAAGTGTGAAAAGACTCTTCGAGTGAAGATATGAAATTAGAAAGCGATAGATCAATAATAAATCAATAAAATAAATATCAACTATGGTCAAATGAAAGTGTTCATCAGGAATAAGAGAAATATGCTTTGTTTTGTGAAGAGATTGTTATTTTAAATTTAGCAGTATTTAATAATTTCACTAACCACGAATAATCGAAGACCATGTGATAAATATGGTACAGCTATATTTGTTGAGCACAAAATTGATTTAATTAAGGAGGTGATAAAACAATTATTTTTCAATATATTTATGATTCTGATTTACAATACCGAATGCTTCTGATAGCTATATGTTCAGCCGAGCTCCTTCAAATTCCAATTCCGAATTATATTCAATGATGACCGTAGATAATCTACATAGAATTTGCAAATTACTATGCTAACCAAATGTTTGTGAACAGACGGAACCAAAAAAACGAAGAATGATCGCTTATAACTGGCCAAGCTCAATCTACGCATTCCCCAACGTGCCAGTTGAAATGAATCCCTACGTATGTATGCCATCAAAACATTAATTCCATGCAATAAATTACCTGCATCTTGCAACTGTAATTATGAGAGATTTTTCTACTGAAATTTTGGTATTTGTAAAGAATATTCACCTCCCACTTATAATTTGATTCTTGTAGAAAATATATTCTGTAGTTATGGAAGACCTCTCCTACAAAATAAAAGTATAATTTGTAGATAATATTCACCTTCCACTTGGTATTTTAATCTTGTAGAATCCACTGCATACATACACATCCAGTAAAAAAATTATTCCTCGCCCCCCCCCCACCAGACTAGAAAATTTTCTAGAAATGTTGTACCTATCCTAGAAGATATTGTATAAACTATACACTTTATGCAGGAACTAGTAGACCCGCCAGTAGGCCTATAGTATTATTGCTCCTTCCATTAGATATTACTTGATTAATTCGGTTTTTCAACTCTGTGTGTGTGTTATAATAATAATATACTACTGTGATATTATGCTGTATGAAAACCTATATGTAGGAATCGGTAGAAAGTTGGAACCCCATGTAATAAATTCCTAAAACTTCAACACATTCATTCCCTTATCCGAGAGAATGAAGATTTTTACACTCTTAGCATGTGCTAGTTACCCTATTGCATTTGTACAAACGTTACTTGATTCAGTATATTTTATGTAAGAACATTGTGTAAAATAATTTGTTTTTAATTCAAGAATGAGAGTTATGACTGCAATAAGTTATCTTCAAGTATTGATGCGGGTTGTTAGAAAGTTGGGTATGGTCCAAACGTATAAAAATAGACTGAATGAGCAGTTATATTGCGAAATTGGTTCAATAGTATTAAATGTGAGGAACTCTGTCTTGAACATTTCAGCTTGAACTGTATAAATTAGCAGATTCCTTCAAATTTATCATGCAAATGTCCGGTTTTATGTAAACAGCATGCAGAATGCATCTCTATTGGACTTCTCATTAAATTTGTTCATGAGGAATGGATGAGAAATGAAAAAAATTATCGTTTTAAATTTTAATTCAAGATATACCGGTAACTATTAAGAAAGTGTAACTTTCAAAAGTTTCTTACATTCAAGATGAAGTAATTTAGTACAACCATGGATCTATTCACGTTCTTGAACAAACTTGAAAATTATTCAATCTTGTTTGAAGGCTAAATGAGTAGGCTATTATTACTGTAACAAATTAAAATTATTGAAAGAATGCAAAAAATATTCTATTTTCAAATTGTACTGGAAACATAATAATCTTATTTATTGATAGTGCAAAAGACTCTTATTGCCATATATTTAAAATCAACATTCATATCATAATTGAAATAGGAACTTTTGAAGAGATTTTTGAAGGCACGATATTTTTTTAGAGTAAAATAATAAAAAGTCATACCTATAGGCCTACTGCATATGAGTTAACTGTTTCAATTTTATAATAGTTTTATGGAGAAACTTATTTTTTTTCTTATCAAGATATTGAAATTCTTAATAATAATTCAGATAAAATTCAATCAGTTAGAAGAAAGTAGATTTTTTTAATCTATAACTGTTATTTACATGACCAAGGAAACAGTTCCCGAAGATTTATTGGATAAAATATCATATCAATCAATATGAATATTATTTATCAATAATATCATTGAAGAATGGATAGGTCTATATATAATTGCTGTTTGCTGAGTCTGCGGTTGAAAAGGTAATATTCAATCAATTTTTTCTGTCTATGAATATTTTAATTCTTCTGTTTTTGATCTATCTTTTTCATCCATATCATACATTCATCTATTTCATGTTTGCTATCTTTCAAGATTGTTTACTAATATCAGTGATTATATTTGTTTTTATGAAGTTTGTGACTCAAGTGCATTCGATCAATGGAATTAAAGATGAAATATTTTTGAGATATTATTGCAATTTATTAAGATCCAGAGATGATGAAGAAATTCATACGGTAACATTTTGAAAATCAATACCTATTTATCTATGATTTGAACGTTTTTATTCCAAAAGCATACAGAATTGAAGTTGGGCTACAGTTAATACAGAATATAAAGATGATTTTTTTAAACACATTTAACGGATATAACATATAATTTAAAAATACTTTACAATTCGACAACAGAATACAAATTTGGGACTTTTTTATCTTCCCTTTCCTCAATTAATCATGATCAACATGAAAAATCTATTTGAAAGGCAGTGAATGTGACATTATATTTTTTTCCTATAAGTTCATGGTTGAAAATTTTTTGGTTTTTATATACAATATTTCACTCATACCTTGTACCATATTGTAAATGTTGAATGAAGCTTGATTCTACCTTTATTCATAGTTTTTTCAAGTAAAATTGATCGAGTTGCATATTGAGGGTAATATGGTACTTGATTGAGAATTAGTTTCTATCAGATTCAACTTTTTCTTCTTATCTCTGTGAGATTTGCATGGTATTTTTGATGAATCACACATTCTTCAACACTTATCTCATACCATGTTACGTTCAACCCTTGCTTGATACCCTCATCCCTCCTTTCTCAACAGAAACATAGCCTAAGTAGATCTTTCCAAATCCTGATACAAGAAATTAAAATGTGATGAATATTAACGAATCCAATTTTCAAGGCTATTCAAATTCGGTCTCTCAAAGTTAAAGTCATACTAGAGAACCTATAAAGGTAGGACTGTTCATTCTTGTTAGAAGGAAAAAGACTTTGAAATTATAAATTTAGAGATGCAAATTTTTTCCTTTAATTCTTGTATGCTCCCATATCCCACCATTCCCAACCCTTTCCATTTGAAAAGAAACACGGCCCTTCAATCATCGATCGGTTAATTCGGCACGTTAGGTTTCTATTGTTTGTATTGGGTGATGGATCAGTTAAATTTTGATACCATGTCAAAATATATTTCCTTCATTCTTTCTTTGGGCTACTTTATCATCTATTCCATATCGAAATTTATTTCTAAATCGGTTAAAAAATTACTGTAATGTGTAGGGTTTCAATAATGTGGGCCTACTTGAAAATTGTAGGTATACTGATAGGCTTCTTTAGATAGTATGAAGTAGCTGATGCATCTTTAGAAGTTTTTGCTGTAGGCTATATTAGTTATGTGTTGTTGAAGATTTTGTGATGCAGTTCATAAATTTAAAAAGTAGAGTCATCAATCCACCACCTCTGTTAGATTAAATAAGTCCATTGTTCTGATAGGACAATACCTAAGTATTGAAACTAATACTTTTCGTTAAAAACCCCTTCACTTTCATTAAACGTAATCAGCTCAATATGTTGCTGGCATACAGTACATTAATGTAGCCTAATGTTCTGGCAACTCAATTTATTGATCGACAATATTTATAATTATTGATGACTTATCAATATGAAAATACTTTTCCACCCATTAAAAAAAAAAAATAAAAATAAAAACTCCAAAACCCGTGTCAATAAACACACTTTCAAACAAAAAAGCGCGCTTCCTGAATGCACTTGAGTCACCCTTGAAATAAAAGAGCTGCCCTGTGATGACGTCACGTTGGTGTTCTAGACGCCACGTCACTACGTGGTGACCGACAGGCCGGAGCGGCCACGTCGCGCCGAGGAGCAGTACTCCTACTCCTACACGTCCACCTCGGAGTCCAAGTCCGGAGGCTCCGCCCCGCCTACCCGTAGCTACAGCTCCAGCACGGAGCGGGTGCAACGCTCCACTGGCTCCGGACCGGGATCCACCTATCACTCCACCTCGGAGCGCACTTCTCGCTCCTCTGACTATCCCGGATCCTACAATCACTCCTACTCCTCCACCACATCGGGACGATTGCCTGGCGGTACCTCCTACCGTCACTTTTCCCTTTTTCCCAATGCCCTCATGTATGTAGCTTGACCGTTCATTCAAGTGATGATTTGTCCCCTCCCCTAAACTTTTTACTCTTCCAAATATCATTATTTATTTGGCTTGTCCATACAAAACAAGTGATGTTTTGTCCCATCCCCTAAACTTTTTACCTCCCCCCAACCCATACAAAGCAAGTGATGTTTTGTCCCCCTCCCCTAAAATGTTCACCCACCCCTACCCCTAAAGTTACCTAGACAATGATATTAAAATTAAAGCTTCACCTAACTAAATATTTATTATGCCTGTTTTATATTTAATTATCACTATATGTTATTTATTGGTTTTATAAATAATTGAAAAATATATAGCTTGGTATTCATAATAAAATTTCATCCTCGAGTTAGTTATTGGGTTTGAAATAAAACCACAGATAGTTATTGGGTTTTAAATGGAAATCACAAAATAGAATTTTTGTTTTTATATTGAATTATGAAGATAATAATTTATCTATCAAGCTATTTATTGCTTTACAAATAATAATTTGAAAATATAACAAAAATTTTGCTTTTAAATTGAATATTATTACTATTTATATCTTGAGTTATTCATTGAGAATCAGCTTGCTATAGCTGAACGATCTTGTTGGCTATTTTTGCTGCAATATTATTGAAAAAATATTTGAAAAATAGTCATTAGTGTTGAAACATTTTTATTCATAGATAATTGAACAAAGAAAATATTGAGAAAAGAATATTGAATATTCATAATCAATAATCTATTGCAAATGCTATTTCCTCTATCAAAGCATAACTCCACTCATAATTATCATTGATTGAAAAAGAATTTGAATTAATGTGTAAAAAATTTAAAGTAGGCCCACTGCAGAATTACAAAAGAGTTTCCTTCAAGAGACAAGTATAATGTAGAGGTTACTAGAGAGTTCAAAACTCTGATAGGCCTACAACAACATCAACTTAATGTAGGCTACTTGATAATAATAACTTAATTTTTGATAGTGTATCAGATTATCCTAAAGTGTGTTCCTCTTCCTCCAACCAAAATCAAAACTGAGACTCATTGGAAAAACTCTCCACCTTACTACCCTCATATATCTCCTATCACAACAACAATCCATGAAAGCAAGGGTTGAATAATTTTATGATTTGTCGTGTACCATTATTGTCCATAATGAATTTCACTTTACAAAATCAACTATTCTTTTATTCTTGTACCACTTTATTGAAAAGGTCCAATAAGACAGTGACCCACAATGTTTGTTTGAAAATTATTTAATTCATATTTGATTTAATCTTTTAAACCAAATGATGAGTTGATTGGAAAGTGGATAAATCTAATTGGAATTAGATGCACATTACATCATTCATCAACATGACTGATCTCAAACCAACATACTAGAGATGGTTTTGCTGTGAAGTGTTGCTAATGCTGTCCTTGTCTGTTCCTCTCTGTCTGTCCTTTGCCCGTTGTCCCGTCCGTGTCCGGTCCGGATGTCCGCTCGGTGACTGACCACAGAAGAAGAGAATGGATCTCAAACATCTCACTCCAGCTGTTGGAAGGGTGAGTACTCAAAATAAGGATCTGAAAAATTCAACACTATTGGCTAAATGCAACAAGTTGTCTACTGTATTACAAATGCAAAATGCTAGAAGAATAATTTAGAATCCAAATCAAAATAAATGAAATAGAAATATACTTTTTATTAGGCGGATTCAGGACTTTTTACAGCTCTACCATTCAACCTTGTCTTGAATTAAAACTTACTTTTTTGGTACAGTTCTACCAACAACGCTATATGAATAATATATTATTGTTCTGTGTCTTTTTACTTTCCTTGCCCTATTACCATAGGTAAGGAAAGTATTGCTTTCCAAAAAAAATTAAGGTACCCCAATTTCAAGTTTTCTATACGTTTCAAGATCCCCTGAGTCCAAAAACATGATTTTTGGGTATTGGTCTGTGTGTGTGTATGTGTGTGTGTATGTGTGTGTGTGTGTATGTCTGTGAACACGATAACTCCATTCCTAATCAACCGATTGACTTGAAATTTCAAACTTAAGGTCCTTATACCATGAGGACCCGACAATAAGAAATTCAATAAAATTCAATTCAAGATGGCGGAAAAAATGGCGGATAATTACTAAAAAACCATGTTTTTCACGTTTTTCTCGAAAATGGCTCTAACGATTTTCTTCAAATTTATACCATGAATAGCTATTTATAAGCCCTATCAACTGACATGAGTCTCATTTCTGGAAAAATTCCAGGAGCTCCGTAATATTATTGAGAAAAATGGCGGATAATCACTAAAAAACCATGTTTTTCACGGTTTTCTCGAAAACGGCTCAAACGATTTTCTTAAAATTCATACCATGGATAGCTATTCATAAGCCCTATCAACTGTCATGAGTCTCATTTCTGGGAAAATTTCAGGAGCTCCGTAATATTATTGAGAAATATGGCGGATAATTACTAAAAAACCATGTTTTTTACGGTTTTCTCGGAAACGGATCTAACCATTTTCTTCAAATTTATACCATGGATAGCTATTTATTAGGCCTATCAACCGACATGAGTCTCATTTCTAGGAAAATTTCAGGAGCTCCGTAATATTATTGAGAAAAATGGTGGATAATCACTAAAAAAACATGTGTTTCACGATTTTCTCAAAAATGACTTGACCGATTTTTTTCAAATTCATACCCTGTATAGTTATTTATCGGCTCTATCAACTGGAATGAGTCTCCTTTCTGAGAAACTGATGAGGAGTCCACCCCATCTTTGAGAAATGGACTTTGTAGCCTCCTTCTCGTGCATGAGGTAGGTAGGTAGGTAGAGCAGTTCATAAAAAGAACAAATAGTCGAGATATTTCATCAGTAGAACAGCTGTTTTGACGACTTTTAAAAAATATCGAGTTTCACAATTTACACAAAGGAAAAAGTACTAGAGATGGTTTTGCTGTGAAGTGTTGCTAATGCTGTCCTTGTCTGTTCCTCTCTGTCTGTCCTTTGCCCGTTGTCCCGTCCGTGTCCGGTCCGGATGTCCGCTCGGTGACTGACCACAGAAGAAGAGAATGGATCTCAAACATCTCACTCCAGCTGTTGGAAGGGTGAGTACTCAAAATAAGGATCTGAAAAATTCAACACTATTGGCTAAATGCAACAAGTTGTCTACTGTATTACAAATGCAAAATGCTAGAAGAATAATTTAGAATCCAAATCCAAATAAATGAAATAGAAATATACTTTTTATTAGGCGGATTCAGGACTTTTTACAGCTCTACCATTCAACCTTGTCTTGAATTAAAACTTACTTTTTTGGTACAGTTCTACCAACAACGCTATATGGATAATATATTATTGTTCTGTGTCTTTTTTGTTTAGGGATACTTTTAATATAAATAAAAATATAAAATAGCATAAGTGTCCGAAAAATGTTGTGACAAAATAATTTAAAAGTGTACTGAGATTTATATTTTCATTTATATTGTTCTGTGTTATGAAATAGGAGACGATATTCTATCTTTTTCTTTTATATAGAATAATAATGCGTCTCTCTCACATTTTAAAAAACAGAAGAAATAACGTTTCTCATAAAAAAATTTTTACCTAGCGTACCGTACTTGAAAGACGTTTTATCATTTTAAGTGTTATTGGTTTGAGAAGGGGTTTTCTTTGAATTTTTGAGGTTCAAATAGGAGGATAGAAAAATAGGCTACTTAAAAACAAAATATTCCAAAATGCAAATTAAATCACATCAAAAAAATACTGTTAATTAATGCCAGATTGCCATCAGTGTATCAGATAGCAAAGTGGGGTGTAGGATATTCAGCAAAAGAAAGAAAAATTATGAAGTTAGCACAAATTTCATCTGAAAATGTCTGCGTTGCATTCCCTCAAATCCAAAATAGATTTTAAGCGATGAATCAATAGCAAATGAATCGTCCATGTGGTAAACGGATGTATTTATTTATAGAATATGTGGAGTGAACGTATTTATTGAGGAGTGGATGATTTACTTTGCACATTTGAGCTTATTAATAGACCCAGACTTGCAGTTAAAAGCTACGGTAAATACCTTGCGTGACGGCTTGTCATGAAAGGTCTGGAGCTTTGCAGTTTTTTGTTACAATTGATTCATGGGTAATTCAATATTCATTGAATATCGAGTATTAAAATGAAATGAATTATCAGGTCAAAAACGTGGATGTATTTATGGTCAAATTCTCTTTCATTTTCATCTAATGTAAGACAGCAATAAATGAATAGGTACGGTACCGGTAATAAATAAAAAATCTAAATATATGCGTATTTATACATATATTGTCAGACTCAATCTGGCAATAAGATACAATGAATTAGATCCTTGTTGTTTAGTGATATAATGTCTAAAAGTGCTTCATCCAGTGTTCTGTGATGATCTCTAGGTCTACTGATCTCCAGTAATGATATCATCAAAGAATAATACAAAGGTAATGCGATTATTCAGTTAGAATACAACATAGTTATTGAATATCCTGATTAGTTTTTAATAAAATTCATTCTATTGAACGTTTTCCAATATGGTGATTATGAAACAATTTTTAATAATTGAAATTGTATTGTAACTGCCTGATTTCAACTGATAACTGATTTTATGAAATACCTATTAAGATAATTGATGACTATTCTATATGTAGGTAAGGAAAGACCTGAAATATTGAGGAGGAAAATGATGAATTCTATCATAAAGGAAATATATTTCTTATTGAATCTGCGATTCTATAAACTTCTTTTAGATAAGAATTCAGTTTAGCTCTCACACACTAGAGTTCCTGTGTGTGTTAAGCTGATGTTGAATTTTCTTAATGACAAAATAAATTTGAGAAGCCTGTTGCCAAATCTACTGACATCTAGCATCACAAAGCCTGGCTTTTAGCCATAATTTCATTGGCGAACACCGAATGAAAATCTGTTAGCTGGTCCTTGTTTAGTGGTGACTTCTGGTGGGCATATTTTGTTTTCTCAACGCCTATTTCTTGTTTGTTGTTTTCTTGTGAAGTGATATCAACAGCTACAGTATGGAATCTGGTTCAAGGGGACTTATTAGTAAGTAGGAAACTGTTGTTTGCTTCCAAAATTATTTGAAACAATAATTTATATATATTGAACAACAGGATTGAGAAACAATAGAATTTGATGGTAATAGCAAGCTTCAAATTTTCAGGTGTCCTATTCAATGATTAGCCTAGTAAATGTTTCATTTTATATAAATGAAATATGATGGAGATATAACTCATATTGTTGAATAAGTGAAGGATTGTTAAAAATCGGTTTGAGATGTTTGTCCTTGAATTAAATGAATCAGATGTTATAGAATGGAGTACAAGACATGGTACCTATATAGTTTGTGTAAAATAAGTTGAGACTTGGCCCTCCATCCCAAGAAATTACAGGGTCGCCAAATCGTGTAAAATTGCAACTAAAATACTTTCTTCCGAGTACGTTTGACAATTGGAAAAATAATTTCAATGATTTCTGAGAAACTTTCTCGCTTTCACAACCTACTTATCTTTTGAAACAAAAAGTTTCCAGCATGTCGAAAATTTCATGTTTTCTGCTCGAAATGTCTCTACATTGACGAACATAAACATTAATTAAAAAATAACTATAGGTCGGATAAAAATTATCCAGACACCAATAGAAAGAAGACATTCTCCCCGTTAATTTGATATAAAATTATTACGCATTAAGACGCCCCATGATTCTGAGAGAAGTGATATTCAAAAGAATAACAAATTTTCGCGATATTTCCAATTTTATCATAAAAGTTAAATTTCCTTTTAATCCTTCAACCCTGGATATTTTCTAGCACTACTAGGATATCGGGGATGATATTCTACATCCAATTCTGACGTTGAATTGGAAATTTGAGATAGTTGCAATTTTACACGATTTGGCAACCCTGTAATTTCTTGAGATGGAGGGCCAAGTCTCAACTTATTTTACACAGACTATACTCATCCCATTTTCTCAATAAATTTTGGTTAGGCCTACTTGAATTTTGACATTGCAGCAGCGCAGTAAGTAACTGCACTGAGAATTTAGGAACTTATATTATCAATATGGGATGGAATGATCAATAGGTCTAATGATAATATTATTCTCATTTAAAAATTATTTCTCCAACAATATGAATCTATTTATTAATGCTACTCCCAAATAATTTTTCTAATCGAATAAATTTGCTGAGCCTGAATAAATTATTTGATCTGTGGTCCACATTAATGTTCTTCAATCAATAGAATTACAATTTACGCTAAGAACGGAGATGAGGAATTTCTCCATATTAAGATGGAATGAGAGAGATGTTGATTTATGTAGCAATGACAACATCTTTTTCATTTCATATCAATAAAATTCATTTCAATTTTATTCTGCTCCTTTATTTAATGACGATTTTATCAATACATTCTACCATAGAATAAAAGCATCTTTGTTGTATAAGTTTTTTCTGACTCATCTACTTATTCAAAACTTCATTATCACTTGCTTGCATGATTTTTTATTTATATTAATACTGTCTCTCTTATTTGATTTTTTCATACACTCTTTATTATTCTCATTTTTTATTCTTCATCAATCTCCTGCCATTCTATTATTTTGTGCAGAGAAAACCACAGCAATGACTCCTGTTGCTGATGACTATGATTTGGATTCTGAATCAGAAATTGATGATTCAATTTGGACTTCTGTTTCTCAAGAAGAGGTTATCATTTTTTTTTTTTTTGAAAATGCATCAGATTTCAACCTCTCCAGCATGCAAAATTGAAGTGCGATATGACATTCCCAGGAGAATTTCATCCAGTAGTTTTTGAAGGAATCCCTTTTCATAATTTTAGTTAGAAAATACTGACTAACACATAGTACCTCCTGTATATACAAATAATAAATAGTACCCACCTATAAAAAATTATAGAAATATTATATAAAAATAAATTCCTGTTTATTATCCAAAGTTATATCAAATCTCTAATAAGACAGTAAATTATATTTTTGTTAATTATATAGTTTTATTATATAAATTGCGATGTATAGGATTGCGTATTTTGCTAGTAGTATTTGTGGATAATATTTTGTTTTATTCAAACTTCATTACTTCCTCCTAGTGAATATTTCTATGATTGTTTACTCCCGATAACATTAAAAATGTAGACCATATTGTAACATCAACTGATGCATTTCAACTCATAAAAATCTTTATCACTTCCATGGTAGTTAGATTTTGACGGAAATTTGGTTTATACAAGCTAATGCTCTACACCCTACGCACCTTTCCAAGTTTTATCCCATCCATTCTGAATGATTTTTTCTTTCCAAATACATCCTCCGTCGTCACCTCCTCCACAATGCGAGGAGATCCATTACATGAGCACATTCCTCCATAAATTGTCCAATTCATGAATTTCTATCATCTGATTGATTTTTCCAATTCTGTTTTCCTGGATGTTAATTTGATTCCCAGGTATATTCCCATTCTTTTTCATCATCCACATCATTCTCCCTCTTCCTTCTGATAACTCTTTTAATCTAATTCCACTATAAATACAGTTCTCATAATTTATTACCATATTTTTTTTCTCTTGACAACGCTTTCTAAATTCCATTTCTTATAGATTATACTTCTATATACTACTTGGTATCTTGTTCTTTTTGTACAAGAACTCATCTTTCATCGGTATCTTCATCCTCCATAGCTCTTCTAATTTCACCGTTGTATGGAATATTGATTAATAATAAGCATTTCTCATAACTTTTTACCCGTTTTTGAAAACTATTTTAATAATTCCACTCAAATGTGAATTCTAGTTCAACCCTTAATAACTTTTCCAATAATTCCACTTCAATAAAATTTGTTTCAACTACACAATTTATTTAATTTTACACAATTTCCTAATTTTCAAATTTTGTTTTCAGGCGCACACCTACCAGCCAGGCATCCCTCACATCGCGCACAAACGTCTCAACTACCTGTCGGCGTCCACCCCGCCACCGCGCACCAAACGCGCACAACTCTACGCCGAACTGGACCGCATCAACCACCGGGTACGGCCCCATCTAGCTTACGTCCCCTCCGAGGACTTCCTCAACTCCCGATCGATTGTGGTAAGCATGCGGACGCCATTTTATGGCTCAAAAACACCACAAACTGTGGTGCAACTGGGAGATGATGGAAGGACTAGGAGGGTCCTCTTATTGTGAATAAACCACAACACAACTATCTAAACCTCTAAATCTTGTCGCAACTGAAATGCATAACGGTAACGCATGAGGGTTTGCTGTGAGGGTTTGACAGAAAATGTACAGTTTTTCATTCATATTACACACTATCAACAATTTAAAACTAATCACAAGTTAGTCTCAAATTGAACAAAGAGTGATTGAAAAATGTCCCTATAATTCAAGTTCACCTACTGTATTAAATTTATGTTTCAATTCAAGCTTGAAACAAATGAGATATTTTTCATACGTGCTGTATATCGCACACGCATGATGAAATAAAAGATAGCTTTTCTTTAAAATTATGCATTGATATTACACTCTACAGCTCTGATTCATAATCACATCGTCATTTTTTCGTGTATCATAATCACTACTCATGACTAAATTAATGTATATATTATTTATTTGAAATTAATCTCACCAGATACTAAGATAGGGCATAGGCTTACAATAATAGACCTACTGTACAGATTTCCAATAACCGTTTTTTGAGTCAAATAAATGATGAATTGAGTAGGACATATATGATGAAAGTCCTATTCCATCTCTCTCAATATTATAATAAATGTGTTATTGAATTATTGTTGATTAACTTACGCTATAATAAGAATAATCAATAATCGAAATGTAAAAATGCTTCTTGATTAATGTAAAATTAACTAGCAATTTTTGCAAATGTATTTGAAATGATTTTGTTAATTTTTGTACAGATTTTCAACATCCTGTAATATATTATGTAGCACTGTCTTCTATATCTTGTATAATATCTCAAGCTTCATATAATAAACTAAACTTTCAAAAGTTGCTGTGTACAATTTCTATGCTTGCAGTTAATATAGCTTTTCTTGAGAATTAATAGAAGTTCCCTGTTCATTCTATGAATAGTTGGAAGTTACTGCATATGAATATTAATAACTCCACACTTGTTGTATAAATGAACTATAATGAAGTAATTTATATTGGGATGAATCCCGAATAATATAGGGAATCAGTCACAAAACCAGAGATAAGTCATAATAAGCTATCACCAGAAAATCCAAATAAGAAATATGATATTATTAACAAGAATAATAATAATTTTGAGGGAAATTTTAATTTTATATATAGCCTATGTTCTTTAAATAAGAATTTCACCATCATGAATGAAAATTTAATTCACCAATATAGATCCCCTTGATGACCTATGGGCTACATTTATTTGTGTTTTCACATCACTAATAATGGAACAAATAGTTATAAGTTGTCAATCATTCCAATAAATCAAATTTCATCACATTATCTCATTCACAAATACTACAGTTTACCTTTTTTCTGGAGTGGAAGTTTTATTGAGTTTATACTTTGATGATTGAAGTTCAAGGATTTTTTCACAAACAAATGTTTTTATTTTGTGTGGTTTTGATGATGAAGAAATAGTTTAGTTTTCAGACAACATAGGTACATTTTGTGTCTGTTTACCTGTGGTGTCAATTGTGAACCCAATTTTATTATTTCCCTACCTTGGATAGATACAACACTAGTGTCATCCATTATAATTATATTTAATCCTGATTTTGCACACCCCAGCTTCAGATTGTAAACTTTTAATAGACTGTTGGGACTTTTTCTAGAAATTGCATGCATTTTCATTTTCATATCTAGTTGGATATGTGAAATAATAATAATTTATAGTATCAAAAAGTGAAAATATTGAAAAAATTCTGAAAAAGATGGAGATAATTTGCAAACTATATTATTTCTTCTAATAATTCATATCCTCAATGAATTATCAAAAATTTTCAGTTAACCAGTTAAATGATTTGACAACTTAACACTGGAGTACCAAGATTCTCCGATATCAAACGATTCCAATTATTCTAAGTTTGATATCAACGTCTTATTTAGAATCATCTTGGTTTTTGACTCTTGAGTGATTGTAGCGTTCTCTTAAATAATGAGTATGTGGTTGAAAATTTTGGTGAGAATAGACTAAAAATGGTAGACTCCAGAATTTTCGTCATTTTCAAATAATGAATTCCTTCATTTTAAAAATACCCTTGCAAACTAACGCCAACAAATTTACGTAGATTGGTATTTGATTATTATTTGGTTTCATGTTTTCAGGCTGATTATTTCCTACTGGTATGTATTTTGAAAATCAAAATTAGAAATCCTTCCTCCTGCATGTATACAATAAATTCTGTAACTATAAATTTTGCTTGCCTGTATTTGATCTCTCTCTCTCTCTCTCTCTCTCTCTCTCTATATATATATATATTATATATATATATATAATATATATATATATATATAATATATATATATATATATATAATATATATATATATATATATTATATATATATATATAAATGATTTATGCAATCTTATGCACTACCATACAAGCTCCATGTATTTGACATCAGCACTAGAAGTGAGATTAATTTGAATTATCAAAATTACCTCGCTTTATAATATTATGAATTCGTATAACTGAGATAAAGAACTACCGTACTCTAGCATCATAAAATACATTCCGAACTGATGAATTCCAAAAAATAAAATTCAGAGAAATACCGTTGAATTATATTGATTTGATACCTATATTAGTAAGTGTAGTTGATAGTTTTCGAGCTGAAATTAGAAATGTAGATAATGCTAGGTCCTTGTAATTTATTAGATAATATTAATTAATTTAAGTATGTTTTGAATAGCTATTATTTGCTAAACAAGGAATATTATGGTAGAACGATGCCAGTAATATTGAAAAAATAAACAATTGCAGATTAATTTCAAATCCCTAAAATAACCAGCAGTGCTGGGATAAGAATAATTGAAACAATGCTTTGGAGAATGATTGGTTTTTCAATTCTGATTCCTGATATAATTTGTGATTGATAATGGTTATTGCTGATTAAATTGCAGAATTTCAGCGATGAGACGAGATCAATCAGAGCGCAGACAGCTGCTCTGCTGAAGAGAGTGCACACCCCCCTGCCCCGTGCCGTCCGGCCCCTTCCCATCAGCGGCACATTCGAGTATGTACTATTTATACTTTTATTAGTAGATAAAATGATAAAACCCCAACAATTTCAAAGATATCAACATTTTCCAATTTCATAAAATCTAAACTGCTATCGAGAAATAGAATAGGATGGGTTTTAAATAATATAAAATGAGAGAATCTTAGCATTTCTTATTGCGCATTCAAATCATGAGAGCACAGTTGAGAAAAAATTGTCAATTCATTGACAAATAATATCCAATTGGAGATTCAATCACCTTCGATTACAGCCGTATGTGATTAAAGTCTTATTCAAATTTTATTTTAATTACAACTCAATCATGAATTTTATTTTGGCAATATTAAGAAACAATTTCTGTAATAATTTTCGATAAAATTGATTTTATTGAATTTGATTTTATTTTATATTTTATTTATTTTAATTTAATTTTATTTTATATCTTATTTATTTTAATTTGATTTTTTGAATGTATTAACTATAATTATGCCTTCTGAGAGTTCGGAAAGTCACTGTGCACCAAGTCACTTCTATTACTCAAGTGAGCAGTAACTTTTCGAACTCTCTGTAGAATTTTAGTACTGTATTATAAATTTATCATATTTCATTGAATTATTGGTAGGCTATAGACTTCTAATACATTCATTCAAAGGTGGATGAATTTCATCAAACTTTGGCACAAATCATTCATTTTATTACCCTACAGCATATTTCTAAAATCAATTTTTAAGTTTTATTTGTTCAAAATCATCATTAATTTATCTGTAAGTATGTATATATTATTCGTCATGTGTAGATATTGCTGATCGAATAATTGAGAAATTATTTTGAAACGTAGTGTTTGATTCTCGATGATAGATTTTCAAAATTTATTAATTATTAATCAGGAAGCATTCAATCAAAGAATTTTATATGATATAGAATCAAAATATATAGCCTATATTTTGTACCGGCGGTACCGCTTATTGTATTCTCCCATTAGGCCGATTTATTAGAGGCTAATAATTCAACAAGCAACTGAATAGAATAAAAGCACATTTTCTTCATAAGATTATCAAATATAATTTTCCAGAAAAATGTTTCATATCAATATTGAGCTCAATCTATAGATAGGCCTAATTTATCATAATCTATTGATGTATTTCTTCTCAGCTTATTTGAAATAGGCCTATCTATAGGCTATCTACTTTACATGATTTCATAGAAATCTTAAGGTCGAAAATTTTTTCAGTGTTGAGAATCAAACACCAAAACACTGTATATTTTACATAATTCATTGTTGCTTGCTTCACCCATTGTTTTATTGTTTGTTCCCTATCATTCATTATTGTTTGCTCCATATTTTTCCTCAACCCTTCACTCATCATTGCATAATACTTCCTACATGTCTTACACCATTCCATCCATTACAAACATAAGACCCACATTCAAAACTAAAATTATTCTTTTTATATCCACATAATAGCATGTACAGAATACTCCTATCTCCAAATGCAAACAAAAAAAAACATCGATGCATATTACATAAATTAACGTAGAAGAAATCCAATCGAATTTCATTAACAATACATCTACCTACATTTAGATCAATTATTTTAATGATTCGGTCCAATTTCCCAGACAGGCCTTAGAAATTCGATATTCTTCACAACAAATTTTCACGAAACTATCATTGCATCTGCTTAAACATCATATTCTCCATCATTCTCAATTCTATTATTATTTAGATTAATTAACAGAATACATTTAAATTGGAATTCAACAAAATTTTGAATGTAGGAGAGATCGTTTCAGATTGCTATAAGCATTAAAAGGGGAAGTCATGGAGTTGAGACAACTGATATAGGTGACTGTAACACTGATAAAATTCTATGATTTACAAAAGAGGGAGTGAGATAAGTTGAAGTAATAATGAGACAGCGTGGAATCAATGATGAATAAGGAGTTACATGGTATACTATAGAATACTAAATTAGGTACGATATCGTTGCAAATAACTCATGGCTGCTAAATGATGAAACATGAAGAATAAATGAATGGAGGTAAGAGAAATCAATATAAGAGTAAAATGATGGTGGATGGACAACTGGACTCTAAGCAACCACACGGTACTACACAGAACAACTTTTCTTGACATGAAAAACCGAAAAATCTATCTTGATTTGCAGCTAGGATACCCGCGTTGTAATATCCTTGATTGATCCAGCCTTCCGGATTACAATGCAAATTATGGGCGGCCTGAATTAGGTCTAAAATAATATATTTCATAGCTTAAATTTGAAAAACCAAGCAATGAACCTCTAAACAAACCGCTAAGCCTAAAACTCTACAATTCAACAGCAGAATGAACTCAGCAGAAGTTTCAAGAATAACTTGAGTCAAACTGTGCAACCTGTTGCAGCCTCCATACAAAACAGAGAGAGCCAAACTAGAAATCAACCAACTACAGATAAACTCTTCAACACTAAGAACTGCATAATTTCTCCACATAATGGATGAGTTTTTGAATTCGACAATATTCTGCTCATCCCATCACTCTACTACAATGGAGAACAACACGATCAAAATCCACCCTCGAGTATTCCTTTATAAGTCTGCAAAAACTCAATACTAAATCATTTTCAATAGAAACCCTGTTTTTGAATCTATATACCCTGAATAATATTTTCAAAACCAATAGAAACACAATTGAAGCGAAATGAAAACAAACTGCACGTCCTTTCTCCACATCCCTGACCAAAAATGAAAATTTGAACGGGGAAAACCACCCTAAGACTTGCACGATCCTTGAAAAAAGGGACTGAACAACCCCAACTAAAACGAGCGTGATCTGACTCAGCAGCCGGTTCGCTGATCTGGATGTGGTCGATGACGTCGATGACGATGATGACGACATCATCAGACACAGCGCCAAAGCTGACGATTACGTCAGACAAATGCTGGAACCGCCGCGTAGTGTCGCCAACGACATCTATGTGCGAAGTCTCTATGTCGGTAGGTTGACTTGACGTTACCTCTGGATCTGTTCTTCTTTAGTTTGGATGGGGCGGTTCCATCTAGTGAGGGTCGGTGATGACATGACGCATGTTGGTTAGGCCTCTGGGAACATCACTGAATAGAACAAGTTGAAACTTAAACAATCATCAGTCGTCCACATATTGGCGTTGCCAGATTGTGTCAAATTGTGTTTCTTTCAAATTTCTAATGCTGGTAGGCCTGCAGTAGAATGCAAGTCCATAATTATTATTTATTTTTGGCTACAGATCATATGAATATGGATAATATAATATTATAATGATTCACTAAAACATTATAGGCTTAGTTATAGTTATAGGCAATAAAACTGGAGCACTTATTTACCTAACTACTTTTGACTTGTGTGGAAATAATTTCAATTATTTTTTAATAACTTACTTGCCTCCACCATCCATCCACTTTATATTTTTAAACATATAATTTTCTAACGAGTAAAAAATTCGTTGTCTGGTCAAATTTCTCAACATTGACAGACATTATATTCATTAATTGAAAAATGCTCTATGAAATGAATGAAAAATATGAGTCTAGTGAAGCGCCATTGAAAAATTTATTCTTCTAATAATTGAAATACAGAGTATAAAATAATACTCAACTTAAATATTAACAGTAGGCCTTCAACTCATTCATTCCTACATCTGATAACTCAAAGAAAAGTAATACAGTACCACATTCAAACAAAAAACATTTTTTCACAATTTGAATTTTACTAATAAAGTTCAATTTTCCCTTCCAACTCATCAACCCTGAAACTTCTCAAGGAATCAAAGATGATGTCTTAGTTTCAATATTCTGTGGTTTGATTGGAAATTTGAAGAATTTACAATTGGACACAATTTGACAATGACGCTGTATTCATGCGGGTGACTGCTTGAGTCACATCTTGCTCTATTCGAACTATAAGTTGGATTATGTGACAACATGACGCATGTTATGGACCATGCAAGGTCTTGTGACAACATTACACATAGGGTTATGAGACAAACTTTATACGCATGTCGGATTCAGCCCACCCAGCACCAAGTGGGATTATGTGACAAGTTATGGCACATGTTGCGGGGTTATGTGTCAGCACAAGATGAGGTTATGTGACAGCATGTTGCATGTTTTCAGCCACGTCGAGACAGCGATCCCCGAGCGCATCACATCAGATGACTACATCAGCCGAATGATAGATCCCGCCAAGTATCCGACCCTAGCCCAGGAGGAAAACCAAAAGAAAGTGTCCATTGGTAGGTTTTCAAAAGTACACACCAGTAGTGAAAAGCCAGTAGATAGATTATTGGTTGGGACTGGAAATGTGAGACCTCTGAAAACTCAATCATAATTTGCTTTCAAAAATAACTTTGAATAAATTTAATGGATTGATAAATCCAAATTAGTCGATTCAATGCTTTTAGCACTATTTTTTCCAATCTTCATTTGTCTTGGCTTGTAGGATACTATTCATACTAAAATAGTGATGTACTGAGGTTTTACTTTAGAAACACTCTGTATATTGTGGGTCAAGTAGAAGATGGTGCTCCTATTGCCTCACTTCGCCCACATCATTTTTAATATCGTAAAGGGTAAATAAAAAATGCATTTATCTATCTATCTATCTATATTATTATCTATCTATATTAGTGGTGCATTATTATAGCTTTGAAAAAAGCCTCGAGGGCGTAAAGCTTACATAAAATGTTAGAGATTGGCTTGCTGCACAGCAGCAATTAGCAAAGCTCTCTCATTATTATCTTTATCCTATTAGAATATTATTGCTGCTCTTGTATATTATGGTATACGATATATGTTACTCCACTCTCATTTATACAGAAGCTCATGTTTCCAGTCTCAATCAGTAATTTATTGTTGCTGCTTTAGAAGCGATCAGGTCTTGTGCTATGTTCACATCTGCGATTCTGCCTTGATATACTATAGAAAATAGTATATAGAACATAGGCTATACTAATATATTACCGTAATGATAAAAGTCGAGGTATAACAATTCAGTACAAGATTATTATTCTTGTTCCCAAGTAATAAAGGTGAAAATTATTGTGAGAATAAAACTTGATTTATTTTTCGGCTTCTCTAAAAATGTGCCCTCTAAACTATAAACAGTAGGCTACCGGTAGTTCAGTTTGAAGGATATTCATTCACTCATAGTCCATGATAGGAGGTGTTCACATCAGCGACTCACCCTCAGCACTTTTTATTCATATTTTTTTCCTAAAGCCAATTTCATATACTGTATTACTAAATTGTAGGCTCATATTTTATTGTTGATTCTCCGTCGAACGTAAGATTATATCTACTCCATGAACACATATAGCTTCATATAGAGCTAGAATCCCCCATACAGTACCTACAGTATATATATATCTTTTGGCATTTTTCGCAGATGTGAACACAGCCAATACATGTAGCTTTTATCAGTTGTAGATTGAGTAGTTTCTTAACAGCGTTTGGAAATACATCAACGCGGTAGAAATTCGAGTTTCCAGTTTCAAAAAACACGTAAATAAAAGCAAGCTCCAAAATCCACGCAACGGTATCTATTCAACGCAGAAGTGAACGTAGCTCAAGGCAATCTTAGACTAGACTAAGACAAATAAAAATAGAGTATTAAAGGAAAATTATATGAAACATCATAGACAAACTCACAACAATGCTAGACATATAGGTTAATGAGAAATACGTAGCAGAGATATTATATTCAGTAAACCCACTAAACCAACAATCAGAATGATTCATAGGTATGATTAGCAAAAACCTTTCAAGATTCTACCTCTCATTAGGGTTTGGCACATGATAAAACAATGCTTATCTAATTCCAATACTATCACCCAACTTCCGCCACCCTAGTACAGTCAAACCCGCAACATCCTATGAAATATTATATGATCAATGTTCCCTAGTGTCATTGTCATAACAAATTTCTATGTCTCATTCATAACATCACCTCAAAATCTAATTGACATTATTTATTTTTCGGTCAAGTTACCATGAAATATTGGCATCACGGTCGTGGAAGAGTGAGTACTGTATGTTATGCAATAATTTGCATACATGTGGAAGCATAATACATGTTATGGCATGAACTTGCAGCCGTCTGTGACATGGTTGAAAGCTATATTTGCTCAAAAACTGTCTTTGCATGGGTGAAATTGAAAAGTAGATTCCTTCTTATTACGAATTTGCATTCTATACCTGGATGTCGTTTTTGTATTTTTGGAATTTGTTTTTTTGATGTGGCCCTATTTCCAGACTTTTTTTCATTCTTAGAATTGACGTAAGATTTCAAAATTGATCTCATCAATATCTTTTTACAAAATTGATGAAATTTTGAAAAACAATTTTTGACTCTGTGTGCCGATTTTTCCTCCTCTTCTATTCTCAATCCAAATTTTTGTGTTTTTGACTCATGTATTTTTGATCTCGTCTTGTATTTGAAATTTGAAGATCTTGATTTCCACGTGATCTTTGGAAAACTAAGATTGAAGGGAAGAAAATTGCTATTAACGTTCTCTATTCAAACAGAAAAAATGTTGTGCTATTCTGTAGAATAGAGGATGATTATTTATAAGGGAATCCTCTCAAGAGTTTGCTTGAAAGAGTTAGATCAGATATAATACATTTTTGTTCTGAGGTATAATAGTATCTTTCATGTTTTCAACTAAGGTAAATAACTTCCATTTTTGTAGGACTGAACCTATAGAGTTCCGTAATCGAAAGAAACAGAATTCGTTGTTTAAATCTAATTGCATTCAAAACCAGTGCAAACCACGTTCATGTTGATAACTTAAATTATTTGGAGGGAGAAAAATCAAGTGTTGAGGAAACAAAAAATAGAAATGAAATAATAATGTCATTGATTTTGAAAAAAAACTACTGCTATTGATTTTTAACTGTTATCATGTAATTTCTCATTAAATAATATCTCAATCTCAGACTCCAAGTAATATCTCAAATAATATCATGTTCATCAAACTCCAAGTCACCTCTGGGTGAAATTGGTCTGAAACTCTATGCATGAATACATTCAAGCATAATTATTGTCTAATGATACTTATTGCATCCAATTTTAACAATAAAATTTCACCACTTTATGTAAAAATAAAATAATCAATATAAATCTACCATTCATTCATAATCTGATACAGTATAATCATCCATTTATAATCTGATGTAGATTACACATCACTACAACATCTAAAATTGCATTAGAATGAGGTGTTCACAGTAGGAAATTATATTCAATAGACTTTTAAATATAAATCACAATGTTCATACTTAGGCTTCAAACTCACTCTTTTTGCCCTCTATCATTATAATAATTCGTATCAACTAGCTTCTTAAATCATGATAATAGTGTCATTTGAGTAAATAACTAGGATTGGTGTCTTGATGAGGTACATTGTAGTGTTTGGAATGATATGAATATCACATGTTTCAACGAATCATAGTACAGTACAAAAAGCATGTAAAAATTAAGGTGACCACATTTTTTCAGGTTTTAGATCTTTCCTGTTTCAATGAATAAGTACCTCATACTATCTGATATCTGTTCCTTCGTCTATTTTTTACATAGTTGTAAGATTTTTCTAAGCATTCTTCTTATCTAGTAATCCGCTTCTTCAAACCTGCTGCAAAGAACTCAGCCGCCAATCAACTTCTTACGGGACCCACCGCGCACACATCATGTGATAACAAAGTTTTTTGGTCGAAATGCTGCTGATGGTTTCTCACAAACCTCAGGTACTTGGTCAGCCAGCTCTTGAAGCGTTATTCTTGACAAGATGGCGCTCAATCCACAACTTGAGTTATATGGGTGCTCAACGATCTTGTAGATTGAATGCCTTCCCTTCAAGGATCGGAGAGTAAGGCCAGTTTCACACGGCAGAGACCTCGCTCCTGGAATATCATATTATGGAAGATCATATTTCATATTTTGCAGCTCTCCTGTACTTTCACATGGGGATCTTACGAATAAGCCGACAGATCCAACAACTATGCCGACGTTTGCTCAAACCTATGACTCATCACTTTTTCTCAAAGTCTAACTTCCTTAAAAATATAGATAGAAGATTTCTGATTTCGGATTTGGATTCAGCGACCTCAAATTCTTTAAAGCGTAAGTCCCATTTTCAAAAATACCCGAAAACAAGGGAGTTATAGCTGTTTTTAATATAGCTTTCCATTATCATATGATTATATAGTACATACTAAGATAATAATACTCCTGCCTCACAAAGGGACAGGCAAAGGTTTTAAGAAGTTTTTGAACACCTGAGAAGTTTATACATAAACATTTTTAATTTTTAAAAATTCTAGTTTTCCAAAAAAATATTGAACTATGAAAAGATGAATCCAAATATGAAATCATAAATCATCTCCACTCATCACCCAATAAAATAGGAGGAAAAGGAATGTTGTACAGTAAAATTCACTGAATTTCAATTGTCATTCAACAATCCAATTTATCAGGTTCAAATCGTTGAATATCACTTTAAATTCCCAGCAATTATTGACTATTTCTTTTTACAATCAGAAAAATCTATTATGAACATACAGTATAAACATTGTGCTGATCTGAATCGATCTATGGTAATAATAGGAATTGAAAGAATAGAAAATGTCATGGCATTCCAAGTAGTGATGTCTGTGTATTAGAACTGCTGAGTTGATAATGCATACTGAAAAAAAGTCATGAATAGCTCAGACCAGCCTGGCGACTTTGATGCTTTTGAAACCGGAATCTTGTTTTATTTTTATTAAAGAATGATACGGAATGAAAACCATGTATCATAGTACAAAGCTTTGTATCATGAGTAAGATTGACAATCATGGCTTGTCGATTTTAGTTGCTGACCTAAATCCTCATTCCTCAGTCGTAGAACTATGGACCAAGCGCGAGCATTTGCCTTTTATGTCATATACCGTCGACACAAACTTATGAAATTTATGAAAAGCTTGATAGCTTGAATAGTGATCTGATATTTGTTACACGTTTTTATTCTAAGACATAATATGTCTTGTAGACTAATTTTTAATGTTTCTTCAATCGGCAGGAAAACTTTGGTTTTTCAAAGTTATCTTACTCCCTTATTTTGGGGTATTTTCAGAAATCAAGATAAATAACCTACCAAATTTCCTACACGAATACAGTGTAAGTTGTATTATAATAGCTAGAGTACTTACGTACTGTATAGTACAGTACCTGTTCGTTTTTACCGTATAATTATATGATAATAGAAAGCTTTATTAAAAACAGCCATAACTTCCTTGTTTTCGGATATTTTCGAAAACGGGACTTACGCTTTAAAGAATTTGGGGTCGCTGAATCCAAATCCGAAATCAGAAATCTTCTATCTATATTTTTAAGGAAGTTAGACTTTGAGAAAAAAGTGATGAGTCATACTTTGTGGAAACGGCGGCGTAGTTGTTAGATCTTGCCTCTGCTTGCCTCGAGGGGAAAAGACGTGACAAAACGAGGTTCCTGGATAGGAGTCACCATGTGAAAGACACGATTTGACTCAATGTACTTCGACAAAAAAACGAGAACACTGTTCAGTGTTCAAGTTGCACGTCTCCTATCGTGTGAAAGAGGCCTTAGGCTTTGAGAGCTAACTGACCAGGCTCCTAAGGCCAGTTTCACACGGCAGAGACCTCGCTCCTGGAATATCATATTACGGAAGATCATATTCATATTTTGCAGCTCTCCTGTACTTTCACATGGGGATCTTACGAATAAGCCGACAGATCTAACAACTATGCCGACGTTTGCTCAAAGTATGACTCATCACTTTTTCTCAAAGTCTAACTTCCTTAAAAATATAGATAGAAGATTTCTGATTTAGGATTTGGATTCAGCGACCTCAAATTCTTTAAAGCGTAAGTCCCATTTTCAAAAATACCCGAAAACAAGGGAGTTATAGCTGTTTTTAATATAGCTTTCCATTATCATATGATTATATAGTACATACTAAGATAATAATACTCCTGCCTCACAAAGGGACAGGCAAAGGTTTTAAGAAGTTTTTGAACACCTGAGAAGTTTATACATAAACATTTTTAATTTTCAAAAGTTCTAGTTTTCCAAAAAAATATTGAACTATGAAAAGATGAATCCAAATATGAAATCATAAATCATCTCCACTCATCACCCAATAAAATAGGAGGAAAAGGAATGCTGTACAGTAAAATTCACTGAATTTCAATTGTCATTTAACAATCCAATTTATCAGGTTCAAATCGTTGCATATCACTTTAAATTCCCAGCAATTATTGACTATTTCTTTTCACAATCAGAAAAATCTATTATGAACATACAGTATAAACATTGTGCTGATCTGAATCGATCTATGGTAATAATAGGAATTGAAAGAATAGAAAATGTCATGGTATTCCAAGTAGTGATGTCTGTGTATTAGAACTGCTGAGTTGATAATGCATACTGAAAAAAAGTCATGAATAGCTCAGACCAGACTGGCCTGTGATGAACCTGTATAAACAATTCATAGAATTCTTAGAATTCATAGGAACGGTAAAAAAATCAATTTTACGAAAATCGATGTACATGTAACTGGATTTAGAAGATCAATACGATAATGTTCTCTATCACAATTTAATCATAGAAATGTTAAAGTGAAAACGTTGGGCGCAAACCTTCTGCCATGAGGAGACAAATAAATTTATGAAAAGCTTGATAGCTTGAATAGTGATCTGATATTTGTTACACGTTTTTATTGTAAGACATAATATGTCTTAGACTAATTTTTAATGTTTCTTCAATCGGCAAGAAAACTTTGGTTTTTCAAAGTTATCTTACTCCCTTATTTTGGGGTATTTTCAGAAATCAAGATAAATAACCTACCAAATTTCCTACACGAATACAGTGTAAGTTGTATTATAATAGCTACAGTACTTACGTACTGTATAGTACAGTACCTGTTCGTTTTTACCGTATAATTATATGATAATAGAAAGCTTTATTAAAAACAGCCATAACTTCCTTGTTTTCGGATATTTTCGAAAACAGGACTTACGCCTTAAAGAATTTGGGGTGAATCCAAATCCGAAATCAGAAATCTTCTATCTATATTTTTAAGGAAGTTAGACTTTGAGAAAAAAGTGATGAGTCGTACTTTGAGCAAACGGCGGCGTAGTTGTTAGATCTTGCCTCTGCTTGCCTCGAGGGGAAAAGACGTGACAAAACGAGGTTCCTGGATAGGATTCACCATGTGAAAGACACGATTTGACTCAATGTACTTCGACAAAAAAACGTGAACACTGTTCAGTGTTCAAGTTGCACGTCTCCTATCCTGTGAAAGTAGCCTATAGGTGTATTTTCGTTTGTGCGTAAATTTCCGCAGTCGACGACAAGCATTGTTGACATTCATATTGTCCAAATTTCAAGTGTGCTAAAGCAGCTGAACAAATAACTTTTCATTATTTGTCTTCATTATTGAAGAATAAAACATTTCTAATAATATCAACATATCCTATACTATTAAACGAGCAACTTCTGTTTATATGTTTAGATGTTTGGATGTTTAGATGTTTAGATTTTTAGATGTTTTTAGATGTTCAGATGGTCAGATAATATTTTAGGTTATGTAGACAAATAATATTGAAATCTACCCAATCTGAGATTCTCTCCCTGTCGTGGTCAACGACGACATTTACGCACAAACGAAAACCCATCTTTAGGTTTATATGTTATAAGAACTTCCAAAGAACCACCGCAACAACATGTTGACCAAAAAACTGTGTTATATTCCATGGCGTGAGCGCGGTAGGTCTCGTAAAAAGTGTATTGGAGGCATGATGGTAAGTCCTTTGCAGCAGAAGAAAATGATATTCAATAGACTTTCAAATATAAATCACAGTGATGTTCATACTTGAGTTTCAAAACTCACTCTCTTTGCCCTTTATCATTATAATAATTCGTACCATTCAGCTTCTCAAATCATAATAATAGTGTCATTTGAGTAAAGAGCTTGGAATGGTGTCTTATTACTTATTTATAAGTGGATAACGCGTCAGGAAAAATGCTTAGGAAAATCTGGCGGCAATTAGAATAGAATGACTTTTCCATTTGATGATGTTAGGAAGTTTGGACAGTAATGTCCACTCTACCTTTTAACCACGTCGTTAGCAAAAATACAAAATTATGTAAAAATTTTACAATTGAGTAGAGGAATAGTAGAAAGTACAACCTTCCAGATTAGATAGGTACTTCTATATAGGTAGTACTTCTATAGATAGGTATTCATTGCAATAAAAATTACTCCTGAAATATGTGAGAACCTTAATTTTATATGATCCTCGTAAATTCAGTGAAATTTTCTAACGGTGTTTTGCGATTTGCATTGGGCGATTGTGGGTAGGCAAAGGACATCTAGCGTGCATGAGCTACGCCGGCGGGCGTGGGTTCCCACGGCGAAAGTACCTTATTTCTCCGGAAGAGCGCGAGGAGCAGCGCCACATCAAGGACGAGATACTCTACAGGTCATACTACGACAAATTCCGGACTATTACCGACGACTCTTCCACGCCTGAGGAAAAAGGTCAGTTACTGTACAAACTAGAAAACGGATTATAGCATGTATGAGAAAAGATACCAAAAGAAGATGTCTCTTAAGCTGGGTTTAAACCAAAGTTATTAACGAAATGTTAATCCATATAGATTCTATTAGATTGAACGGAACTTGACAAACACATATATTCATGTGTATGATAAGTTATGTTGAAACTAATAGAATCTATAAGGAACAAGTTATTAACATTTTGTTAATAACTTTGGTGTAAACGCAGCTTTATTATAGGTAGTTCATGTTCCAAATTTCAAGCCGACTTTTCTCAACTGAAGCCGATTACTCAGAGGCCGCGCTGATAAGCTATCGTATAAGTTAAGAATTGCGCACCAAGTACTCCTGTTGGAAGGGTGCCCACGTGAGCCAACTCCTCTGAAAATCATTCATGAGTTGTAAAATCGCTTCCCGGTGGCTCGGAACCCACCTGAAACTGTGGGACCATTCATCTCTCATTATCATCCGTTTCATTACTCACGAACAAGCTTAGAGCTCATGAGGGCATTAATTTCCCGAAAAAAAATGTCGACTAAAACTGTGTATTATTACTGTTTTGGTCGGGTTAGAGTGTAAGAACGGCACAGTAGGCCTATGAGAGATTACCAGCGTCACATAGTTTCACGAAAAAATACTATTATAGTCCGAGAGATACTACTTTCAACATGAAGTGGAGAAGCCGAATTCTCCTTCCACAGTTTGTAGCATGGACAGTTTAGTGGAGAGGAGTAAGCATGCTGCGCACAATTGGATGCTGAGACAAAAGAAGGGAGAATGCTGTTGGGTAGTGAGAGTTATTAGAGGAGGAAAGAGCATTGGGTCTCTCTGTCTTCGAGAAAAAGCCGTGATATCTCTTGGACTTTAGGACTGTCGGCTTGAGTCGGCTGTGAAAATTGGAACATAAACGCCTATACCATCTTCTTGTGCTATGGTTTATCTACGTTTATAGTTAGTACACAAAAATCGAATTAGACACTGGTTATCAACAAAATACCACATTCAATAGGATAAAGCCTATACTATGGTATGGTGAAAAAGGCATCAATTTAGATTATTATCTAATTTATAATGTGAATCTGATGGGCTCAGAGTTTGATGAGATGGTATTTTAGCCTAGTAGCTAGCCTAAGCCTAATAGTCTTATTGTCGTACAACAATGGGAAAAGAACATGTCTTTTCCAATGTAAAACAGGGAGAGATATAGATACCAGAATGGAAACTCAATTGTTGCTATAGAGCCGAGAAAATTTCGTCAATATGGGAGTTAGTGAACTTCATATGTATTCATTGGTTATAAATCACTTGATTGAAAAAATGTATTCTAAGAGAGAAAGAAGATAGATTTTATGTAAAGAACTCTATAATTGGCTCAGTTTCAACTCATCACGAACTATGAAATTCATGATATATGAAACTTTCTTAAGGAAATTTTTCAAAATGTAAGATTTGCCAATTTAAAAAAAATGAATATGATAAGAAGTCAATGATGAAATATTGTTACAAATATTAGGTTGTTTGATTATTCTATTATCATGATTAACATGATATGGATCTATTGAATATCGTATTGTCTATCATGCTATGAGAACTATGTGTTACAGTCTCTTTCCATTAATGATTTGCAAAAAGTTTTGAGAGAGAATACAATATTATCATGATATTTCAACTTATGGTTTAAAAGAGAGATCAGTGAATCTTCTAAGCACAAACAGCTCACATTGATGCGCCACAAGATTTCAAATCACATTTTTTGCAATCTAAGATGAAATTGTGGTTGTACAATCCAGTCAGCTAATATTGGACTATAGCCTATCATTATCAAAAGAAGTCGTTTAATTTGTTTATATATTCCAGAATAGATAAATTAAAAGACAAACGTAAACTTATAGTGTTGCCTTCAAGTAATAATCAAATAATATATTTATTTCTATATTTTAATTTTGAAAATATTCAACTAGAAACGCATCTCAAATGTGATTTTGCTGTTAACCCATTTAATAGAAATAAGTTAATGAAATTTCTCATGAAGAAACTAGAAGTAAGAATACATTGCATGTATTTGAAAACTATTACAATTCCCAATTGGAGCATATATATTAAATGTTCAAATATTACAAGGAAAACAATTTATCCAATAGAGAAAATCAAGGTAGCCTGTTAGAGATTTCTAGGCCTAGAAGCTAGAAGTGAATATAGAATCCTAAAAATCGTGATCACTGTAGTTTTGAGAAATAATCTAAATGTCTGAGTGAATTTGATGTGATTAGTCGTCGATTGACTCAACTAACTCAACATTACGAGTGCAATAAATAAAATGAAATTTGGCGTTCATATCAAGAGTTCTCAAAATCTTTTGATAAAAATGAAATCCAATTGGGTTTTTACTGATTTTGTTCATTTTTCATGTTGGAAATTCATAGATATTTTCTAAACACAGTGGTAGATAATTTCCATTGTATTGAAGTTGAATAGAGTTCAATTAACACATCTACATGTCAAGTTATTATATTATACTGCTACAGTTTTCTATATCATAGGTTTTGAGGTCTCTTGATCCGCTTCATCATTTATACGCATCTGCAATTGTATTTTAAGCTGTTGTGTTGCTGTTTAGTTATAACAAATTTTCAGCGATTTCCTCAAGAAAATCAAAATCTATGTGAGAATAAAATATACATTTTTGAAAACAATACTTTTTTCAAGTGGGTATAGTATTTTTTCTATCCCTAATTCTCACTACCTACTGTAGCCTACTTGATTCTTATTTTTCACGAGACTTTGGAACGTAGATAGATAGATTAGAGTAGAATGACTGCCTTTATTCTTGACCCAGGAGGGCGAAGTTAGGGTGCAGTCGGCCCTCTCTTACACTTAACCCTCAGATAGATAGATGAATGACTTATTTACACTTTACAATAAAAGTGAGGCAATAAGAGCCCACTCTTCCATTCAACCCACAAAAACTCATTCAACGTACGTAAATGGCGATAGATTGTAGCTACCATCTGATGTAATCCGTTACCGGAACTTCAATTTGCACCGAAAATGTACATAATCAAGCTACACATGACATCGATTTTATGAAAATATTCACAAGAAAAATAAGAGTGTAATTAGAATTTTTTAATCCACAATACTGTATGCTCACACCGTAGAAATAGCCCAGAGCTTCAACAATAATCATTTGATAATTGCATAGTTTTTGTACAAAATTGAACTCTTGAAAGATTTCTGGACCCTCCAAAACTATCCAGAGACAACAAATTGTGAATACCAGAATATCTTAGTTTATAGGAAAAAAATTGACTTTTTTCATAACAATATTATAGGCCCAAGCAGTATAGAATTTCCACATTACTGGAAGAATGAGAATCAGAGTAGTCTTCTACTGATTATTTTCCAAAGAAAATTATTAATCATTTCAAAATTTCGAACACATTCCTCTTGATAAGATAAATCATTCAGAACTCTACTGATTCTTCTCTATAGAATTTCATAGATTATCTAAGTTATAGAAACTGTTCTGGCAAATGATTTTGATTTTATTTCGGGAGTCGCTGATTTTCAGTGCGAAACGGGTCTAAAGAGTCTAATCTATTTGTCTGACAGGACGTGGAGCGCATGCGCAATAGAGGCTGAATCGCTTTATCTACTACTCACCTACCGTACTTCTCCAATCAACTTTTAATCGTCTATTATGATTATTTAATGGTCAATTAAAAATTCAATCCTCCATTGATTAGAGTTTGACTCCACGGATTATTATTAAAGAGTGCTGATAGCTTACTTCTTTGTATGCTCCTATACTTTTTGGGGGATCTCTCTTGCAAGATATATATGATTATTTCTTTGAATGTATACTATCGCTAATTACTATTATCCAACTTGAATAAAACTGTTCAATACTAATGACTCAATCCTTGTCTTGTCATTGTATTTCCCTTGTCAAGCTCCTTGTTCGAATTAAACATGGTTCCTACTTCAAATTAAACTAAGAAATTTTAGATAAAAATATTCTTCCACGACAGATTTTTGTAGTAGAATGTTTGAGTTTTCTAGTCTGATTTGTATCACGATCTGCATGAGCCTCACAACTCTGTTTTAAGGCGGATTCACACATATCAGTATGAGATTCAGTGACCGTTACAATGGAAATATGATTCCCAGGATTTCTGTCGGGACTATTCCCCATCAGCACGACCGAGCTAGTATGAATAGTCCCATAAGAACTCATGAGAATCATATTAATCTAGTCTCACTGTACCGGACACGTTCACTGATACTGATATTCGTGGGAATCCGCCTCTATCTTTAATTATTTTTTCTTTTGTTTTCGTTCAAATCCTGTGTTTTGTCTCACAGTGTTGAATTCATTTATTGTTCATGAAAATCAGTGTTTGAGGGAAAAGGCATGATAGTTTGCAGTTTTATGAACACAGAACAACCTGTTGATCAGCATGTTTGTTATGTTTGATATGTGAGGTCATTTTATTTAGAATACATTTATTTATAATGATTTTTGATAAACTCAATAGATGATCATTTTTTATATTCCATTTTTTCAGTAATGAAAGTGATTCTGTACTATTTTTAATACTCATTACAGATTTCACAAATGAATGACAATCAATAAAATGAATTAAATCCTGATCTTCATTGATTCATAATTCTCTCTCATCATATATAAGTTTTAGTTTTTGCCCACTTGTCCTCATTGTTGCATCAATATTTTTTTATTTTTCAATCAATTTTTATAATGTGAGAGATGAAACAGCTGAATTATTTTCCCTTAGTTCATGGAGAACAAACCCCCTTCAAAAACCTCTCTATTCATTCTAAAAAAAATAGAATTTAGAAGAGAATCCAATAGACGAGCTATTCTATCTACAATTCAATAATTGAAAAATTCCAATAGTTCTAAAATACTATTCGAATGCACTATTGAACACGAGTTATTAGGGCGTAAGAGTCCTAGTGAAACAAAGAACTCTCACAAGGATATGGAAAGGACGAAACTGAAGGCAAGAGGAGAGGGAAATATTGAAGACCGATCTTGAAATCAATTATTGTGAGTATTTTTTAATATTTTCATTGAATGGCAATGGTAAACATCGATTTTCTTCATCATTGATTGTTAGTTGGTTTTTTCCATGAATGATTGTTGATTGATCACTTCTGAGTAGTTTTAAAGTTGTAACCCCTCAAGCATGGTTTTGAGAGTAGCCTGAATAGAAATTAACTACGTTTTGTACCGTAATAATTTTGTAACAATCATGAATCACATTTTTAGATATCCTTGCACCAAAGTTACTTATGCATTATCTCATTAGAATGAATATAAAAATTGCATTTGAGATGTCATGTATGATTTTACAAGTAGGCTAGTCATTTCAAAATATGTACAAATATTATGATGATTAACAAGTATTTAACATAATACTCACTTAGGAAAAATCACAAATAGTTCCACAATAAATAGATGTAGTAGCTAGGCCTATCAAATTATTCAAAATATTGTACATTTTATATATTGTGATTGATAATAATACTCATAGATTAATTATTCAATTAAGGTATCATAAAATAATATTCTTAAACACATTCAAACAAAGTTCTGGATCATACCACTGCTTGATAATTGGAATTTTGAAACATTGTAAATAGAATAATAGAATGGGAGAACGCATCAGCCTTTGGTAATCTCAGTTGACAATGAAGCTGTAAATAGATTAGCTGATATTGTGAGTTTCATTATCGTTATAATAATATGTTTAAAGTAATTTGAGTTGATTCTTGTACATATCCAATAAGAATTGAAATATTTTTGAGAATCCATTGTTTATATCATCTATGAGAGTGATTATTAAAAAAAAACATTATTTGATAATGTAAACAACACTTTTCACTTGAAATCAACATTTGTATCATCATCATTGTATTAGTGGGGAGACCATGAAGTCGTTCCCTACTCCACCTATAACAACCAGGGTTCAACAAGAAGCTCTCAAAAACAAAAAGAAAATATTAGTGATTGGACAATAATTTCTATTTTTTCTGCATTTCGTCTGTCTTGCTTTTTTCAAAAGCATGATACCTTTTCATGGAATGAATACATATTTTAACTCTTTCAAAGACTTTATAGAAATTTTGCATTACTTTGTAATACTACCCTCTACGGTGGACATATTTGATACTTCTCATTCAATACTTTGTATACTTTCATGAATTCTATTAGAGAAAACGACTATCATATTATTGTACAGAAAATATTAGTCGACTATCAATTTTATTATTCATCATCAGACCTATTATTAAAATAGGAGTAACTACCTACTCTAGTAAACTAGAATCTTAAACAATGGAGCCATATAATTGGTGTATAAAGGTGGAAGACTGTCATTGGCCGTGACTACAGAGTCTACACCCACAGCTGTTTATGAATGTTTCGCCTACGATGATCGTGCCTTGTCTCAACTAATGAGAGCCTTTCATCATTCTGATAGGATACCAAGAGCCAATCACAGGGCTACATTGACCTGTGGTATAGTATTTATTTTGCTGTTTCATGTTTTCAGTTCACCAGAGATTGATGATGTTGTTGCAACGAGAGTAGGCTATTTGAAACGTTGTTTCATTTTTTTCCAATTTATATGATTCTTTCCAAAGTTCTGTACGTTCTTCTCCAGTTTTATAGTACAGGAATAGACTTCAAAGTAGACCTACAATTTTTGTACATTCAGCGTTATAGTGGAATATATCAACTCAGCATGATCTAGAATATGCTGGGAATGATCTAAAGTACGATCATATTTACTACTCGTATGATTCGAGAGATATCAACAATCAAGGATCAGCTGTTCAATCAAGAATTACCTATACTCAGATTTACTTTATAAAGTTTGTAAAGATAAGTGATAGGATGGCATAGTTACAAGCTCAGTTTTCTTTTTCAACCGCGATCTATAGTAGATGACTGTCATTCAATCATCCAGGAATATCTGATGTAAAATCAATTGTTGATTCTTGTTTAATGATCAAATATATTAAAGATATACTATATCCACCAATTGATTGTATATTTTCATGATTCAATAAACAATTTTCGTTTTTAAGATAATTTATCATATTTTCCATAACCTACTTTCATGAAAATCTAGCAACGATGCTAAGTTGGGAAAGGATGAAACTATTTTCTTTGTCCAATGACAGACAAAGATAGTTAAACAATATCAATCAGATACTGAAATAAGGATGTGAATCCAGCTATAAAAGTTTACTTTCTGAATCATATTCTGTTCCTATTGATGAACAATTGAACAATAGCATTTTGAAAGATTATTCTCTTGATGAATTCTTCTAATAAATCGATTGATTGACCCAAACATTATGATTACAAAACATGTTTTCTTTCATTCATTCAGGCTGGCGGCACCTCGCGTCAAGGAGACCAATCAAACGCTACGACCAGACATGGTCTCTACCAACACGGGTCAGTTTTAACTGGATTCCAACTAACTGCAGTTTCAACTGGTTTTCAATTGAATTAACTACTGTTGGGGAACGTTGATCACTCTCTTTTTACGTTTATCGTTTATTTATCTGTTCATTGATCGATGGCACAGATATGTCGTGAAACGGACACAGATCAGATTCAACTAGATTTTAATCAACTGCAGTTTCAACTGGTTTTCAATTAAATGTTTACGAACGTTCAATGTGCTCTGCTCCACAAGTTGATGAATCGATGACACAGAGAAGTTATGCGTTCATTAAAAACTGACGCATGTTCCATCAACATTGACAAATCAATAACATCCAATGTAGTTATTCTATTTATGTACATGAGAGGATGCTCATTCAAATTTTAATTATGTTGTTGACTGTTCCTGTAACTCAGTTTAGACTTTGAGTAATTCCATTAAAATCAAGAATCGATAGCAGACTCCTGAAAAGTCTGTTATTTCTCAAATCATTCTTCAATTTATAGAATTCGAACAATGAATATGGATTTATAATATTATAACAAACTATAGTTGAACCAACTTATTAATAGATCTGAGCAAGGTTGAATTAGCTCAATCATATGAATGAATCCTTGAATCTTATGATCATTGTTTCTCTCTGATTTAAGATTATTTCAAAATTGAAACACTACTCATAATCGTTTCCTTGAATATCTATCTATTATCGAATAATATCTTATCAACTATCATGAATGTTGTATCGATTTGATTGTGATAAGGACATTGGTGATCAGTGTTTGATGCTCCTTGATCAACAATATTTAAATCTTTGAATATATATTTGAATGGCATAGTATTTTGAAGTCCATTTATCAATTAGCTCATTCGAATGATAATAAACAAATTATGAAAATGATATACAAATAGTATGAGTGTATTTTTCAAAATATGATATATTTATTAAATCAATTATGAATATTCAATGTATGTGTTTTCAGATTGGTATCCCCAGGACTCTGACTCACACAAGGGACATCTTCGATCCGAAACCAGTGAACGGAATACAGGAGGAAGCAGTCGAAGAGAGCCCAAAAGAAATGGTAGCCAAATTAAAAAAGAAACGACAACGAGAAGAAGAGGAAAGAGAAAGACGAGAAGAATTAGCACGTCAAGAGGAACTGGCGCGAAAACTGGAAGAGGCGAAACTAAGAGCGGAAAAGCTAGCCGAAGAGGAACGACAAGCGGAGGATGATCGAAAGAAGAAAGCAGAAGAAGACAGAAAAGCGTTGTTGGCAAGAGAAGCTGAGAAGGATCAGGAGGAGGAGGAAACGGAGGAGGATAAGAGAGAGATGGAGAGGATGTTGGAGATGGAGAGACAGGTGGAAGCTAGGATGAAGGCGGAGTTGGAGAGACAAGCGGAGGAGGAGGCAGAAGAGAAGAGGAGAGCTGAAGAGAAGGCGAAACAAGCGGAAGAAGCTAAGAAAGCAGCGGAAGAGGAGAGAGCGAGGCAAGCTGAAGAAGCAAGAATCGCTGAGGAGGTTCGGTTAGCAGAAGAAGCCAAGAAAGCAGAAGAAGCTAAAAAAGCAGAAGAAGCCAGAATAGCTGAGGAGAAAAGAATAGAAGAGGAGGCGGCTAGGAAAGCAGAGGAGGAAAAATTAGCAGAAGAAGCTAGGATAGCAGAAGAAGCTAGAATAGCAGAAGAATTGAAGAAAGCAGAGGAAGAAAAGCTAGCTGAAGAGGCGAAAAAGGCTGAAGAGGCACGGTTAGCCGAAGAAGCGAAGAAAGCAGAACTGGTGAGACTAGCAGAAGAAGCAAAGAAAGCAGAAGAAGAGAAACTAGCAGCTCAAGAAGCAAAACTGTTGCCCGATGTTGATGAGAAGGTGATCGATATAATTTCAGCAGAAGGAGAGAATGCAGTGGAGGAGGAAGAACCGGAACAAGAGGAGAAGATTTCTGAGGAGGATAGGCTAGCTGAGGAGGCGAGGAAAGCAGAGGAAGAACGACTAGCAGAGGAAACGAGAATCGCAGAGGAGGCAAGATTAGCTGAGGAAGCTAGAATTGCAGAGGAGCGGAGGATAGTGGAAGAAGCGAAACGGGCCGAAGAGGAGAGAATCCGTAAAGAGAAGATGTTGAAGGAATTGGAGGAGTTGGCCAGACAACAAGCAGAGGAGGAGCTGGCTAGGTTGGAGGCGGAGGCGTTGGCTCTGGCTGAGGATTACGTTTCTCCTCTCACTGACAGCACAGTGGATGGAAGCTACCATCACAACGGTGGAGAGGAAGGAATTGATGAGGATGGAGGTAAGGAACCATCCGTTGAACAACCTGACACAGAGGATGACGACGAAACAACTACAGCGATCGCCGAAGATGTCCAGGGTGCTAACGCTACATCCGAAGAGGAAGAGGAGGAGGAAGAAGAGGAGGAGGAGGAGGAGGAAGAAGAGGAATAGAGGAAGATGTACAGTATCGAAACAAAATTGGATAACTAATCATATGAGTCTTTGACTCTGAAGGTCATCGAATCCCTCACTGAGAGAATCGGGAGTTCATGAATGTATGAACAAAAACAAAAAAAATATTGTGATTGTAAAAATTCTGATTGTAATTTTGAAACAGTGGTGTCAACTTGAATATATAAAGATGTAGCCTATAATAATACTATATCGTAGGCGTTCCTAGATAACACAGAGCAATGTAAATGTGAATAATATAACTTAACAAAGGTCGACAATACAGTAGGCCTTCATTTCATTGTAACTCATCAAAATATGATGAAGAAATGTGTAGTTCACCCAACCATTTAAGAAATTCTTGATGTAAACTTCAATGAGGTCCAAAGAGCATGAAGATATTATTTTATTTATTTATCGAATAAATTAATAACATATCGACTAGAAAAGGAAGACATTGTCTCAGATATCCTTATCAACAATGAACTATATTCTTATTAAATGTTTTTTTCTCGTAAAATGTAACCAAGAATAAATCTAGAGATACCATAGGTGGTAAAATAATGTTGTATTACTTTTGATTCCTGTCAAGTTTATCCAATTCCTACATCCACAGAGTAATTAACAACAAGTGTATCAATAGGTTATCAATTTCAATGTACGAGATTTGTAAGAAGCGACAACAAGTGAGAATTTCATTTATTACTGCAAACATGAGGGATTTTTCCTGTTTACGGTACAGTGAATCCAGGATAAATCTATATTGGCAGGCCTTCTGAGTTTCAATTCTCAGAATAAAACTCTGCAATAAGGTTTAGGAGCGTGAAGCATGATACTGTGCTCTATAATTCTTAAGACGATCAGTGGATAATAGCATAGCCACCTCTAATGAAAGGCCGAGGCCTACGATATTGCAACGTCGCAGTGTAGGCCTAGAATCTAATATGTATGTACATGATTGGTGATGAAGATTTTAAAAAATTACAGCTGATCTTTTTCACCTACACTGCTGTAGGCCTACACTGCGACGTTGCAACATCGTAGGCCGCGGCTTTGTATTACAGGTGGCTATGATAATAGTAGTGATAAACATTTTCATGAGTTGAAAATTCGGGTTGAATAGTGTCATATTTGTCATAGAGAACGTGAGGATACGCAATATGGAACATGACAAAGAATGCTTGAGAATGCTTTTCCTATGACAGAATCTTCATGAAATTTTCACATAATATTATCACTTCTTTGTATCAAGACAATATAAAACAATTGCCTAGTAGCACAAAAGCCTGTTACATTTCAACCGTGATAAGATGCCACAGGAACCAATTAGAGGAGCGCTCTCTTCAAAAAGTCTTCTCTGATTGGTTCTTGTGGCGTGATTGAAATTCAACAGGCTTTCATGCAACCGCTTCAATGTAATGTTCTTATTCATGTTGCATCAATATAAATTAGATAAGACAATAATACGAATTAGATAAGACAATAATACGAATTAGATAAGACAATAATACGAATTAGATAAGACAATAATACGAATTAGATAAGACAATAATACGAATTAGATAAGACAATAATACGAATTAGATAAGACAATAATACGAATTAGATAAGACAATAATACGAATTAGATAAGACAATAATACGAATTAGATAAGACAATAATACGAATTAGATAAGACAATAATACGAATTAGATAAGACAATAATACGAATTAGATAAGACAATAATACGAATTAGATAAGACAATAATACGAATTAGATAAGACAATAATACGAATTAGATAAGACAATAATACGAATTAGATAAGACAATAATACGAATTAGATAAGACAATAATACGAATTAGATAAGACAATAATACGAATTAGATAAGACAATAATACGAATTAGATAAGACAATAATACGAATTAGATAAGACAATAATACGAATTAGATAAGACAATAATACGAATTAGATAAGACAATAATACGAATTAGATAAGACAATAATACGAATTAGATAAGACAATAATACGAATTAGATAAGACAATAATACGAATTAGATAAGACAATAATACGAATTAGATAAGACAATAATACGAATTAGATAAGACAATAATACGAATTAGATAAGACAATAATACGAATTAGATAAGACAATAATACGAATTAGATAAGACAATAATACGAATTAGATAAGACAATAATACGAATTAGATAAGACAATAATACGAATTAGATAAGACAATAATACGAATTAGATAAGACAATAATACGAATTAGATAAGACAATAATACGAATTAGATAAGACAATAATACGAATTAGATAAGACAATAATACGAATTAGATAAGACAATAATACGAATTAGATAAGACAATAATACGAATTAGATAAGACAATAATACGAATTAGATAAGACAATAATACGAATTAGATAAGACAATAATACGAATTAGATAAGACAATAATACGAATTAGATAAGACAATAATACGAATTAGATAAGACAATAATACGAATTAGATAAGACAATAATACGAATTAGATAAGACAATAATACGAATTAGATAAGACAATAATACGAATTAGATAAGACAATAATACGAATTAGATAAGACAATAATACGAATTAGATAAGACAATAATACGAATTAGATAAGACAATAATACGAATTAGATAAGACAATAATACGAATTAGATAAGACAATAATACGAATTAGATAAGACAATAATACGAATTAGATAAGACAATAATACGAATTAGATAAGACAATAATACGAATTAGATAAGACAATAATACGAATTAGATAAGACAATAATACGAATTAGATAAGACAATAATACGAATTAGATAAGACAATAATACGAATTAGATAAGACAATAATACGAATTAGATAAGACAATAATACGAATTAGATAAGACAATAATACGAATTAGATAAGACAATAATACGAATTAGATAAGACAATAATACGAATTAGATAAGACAATAATACGAATTAGATAAGACAATAATACGAATTAGATAAGACAATAATACGAATTAGATAAGACAATAATACGAATTAGATAAGACAATAATACGAATTAGATAAGACAATAATACGAATTAGATAAGACAATAATACGAATTAGATAAGACAATAATACGAATTAGATAAGACAATAATACGAATTAGATAAGACAATAATACGAATTAGATAAGACAATAATACGAATTAGATAAGACAATAATACGAATTAGATAAGACAATAATACGAATTAGATAAGACAATAATAGTCGTAATCATTATTATAAAAAATTGTTACATGCAAATTAGTGATGAAGTAGATCTTATATTTCTATAGATTTTATGTTTAGAAAATAGATTAACATGGAACTGAAGTAGTAAGGTCGAGAGACTGGAGTATCCTCGACTGGAGTCGTACGATTCGAGTCGAGGTAGTGTGAGTTGAGCCTTAATGTCCAGATAAGGGTTCGCGGTACCTTGAAGTTAGGCTGTACTGTTTCGATATTATAGGAGTGAAAAATATAAAACTAGAACATCAGTGGTTTCATGTGTTGATCAGCTCCGAGTATAGGTAAGTTGAATTTCTCGTTGCAGTGGACGAATTAATTATTAAGTTTGAGAACATCTTGTTCACTCATATTGATAATAAACTGAACAGTAAACAGTCAACTGAAATTCATTCATGAGTTTGTACCAAATTTCATTTCTCAACTAATTAAATTCAAGTGATGCGTTATGCAAGCAATGCAATAATAAACACGCAAGGTATGGAGAAACACCGACAGAAGACGAATATAGTTACAGAGAGAGGTATGAGAAGATGCAATATATCAACTATGTTAACAAGAACTACTTCAGCTATAGATGATAATCGGTATGAGGACTTCTTCAATTGAATTCATATAGTTCACTACCGTGTTTGAAGGGGATGATTGTATGAAGATGGAACTCAATTATTAGACTATAATATTCAACTTGTCTCCAAGTAGATTAATTAAATTTAGTGAACAGGAAGAAACAACACGTGTTTCACCGAATTCTCAGAAACTCACACATATTTCTCGAGCAGTCGAGTTTGAAATTCTCACGGTTCTTGGAAATTCATGCTCCCGAGTTAAATAAATTTAGAATCCTGAGTTTGAGTTTCCTAGAGTTTAGGAATTGCTCTATCGAAACGAATTTTGTTTGTAGAGCGTGAACTGTTTCAACTTCCATGAATGTGTAAAAGTTGAAATGGTATTTGAAATTAGGGCAGCTTAATAATCATTAGAGGTGCAGTATTTAGCTCAAGTAAGATTCTAGATGAATTATTGTTTAAACTTCCAGGAAAGTCAGAATTGAGATGGAACAGTATTTATTAGGAAGTCATTCATATGCGCGATAACTCAAATTCACGAGAATCTAGTAATAGGAAGGATCTTAAGTGTACGAAATTTCAATTTGTCTACTTGTTCCCGTTGCATTGTGGATGCAGAACATCAGTATCATTCGTAAGTTCGATATCTTAAATGTGCGAATATTTGTGTTTATTATCTACAATTATCAACACATTTCAAATAATATTAACATATTGCCATTTAAAAGACAAAACCCAACCTCCTAGATTATGTTAATACACTAGACGAATTAAAATCCCACAGTATTGAGGCACTCCTAGTATATTATATTGAAAGATACCGTATCATATTCTGGATTGATACTGTATCTTTAACAAAACATTTCAAATAATATGAACATATTAATTTCAATTTAAAAGCTAAAACCTAACCTCCTCAACCTTCTCCCACCATAAAAACCTTATTAAACAGAGCCCAACTGAACATTCCAATTTAAAACGGTTTAGCTGACTCTCTGTATATCAGCCCGCAACACGATGATGTGATAATGTACCAAGTAAACGGCACAACGTCCCACTTGTTCCAGTTTTGACTGCAATAGGTACTGGCAGATCTGAGATCTCGCTGATCTGAGTCACTCCCATCTATTGTAATATGTACCGGCATATTACTATTCAGGCAAGTTTGATTCAAATATAGTATTTAGTATAATTGGTAAAATTGGAAGGAATTATAAAATGTATAATATTGTTGAGAAACTTTCCGGGAAGTATAAATAATTGAGGTGAACAATCCTATTTGTAACCACTATACAATCCAATATATTCTCTCCTAGAATTTTGCTAGTAGGCAAATGAAGGAGGTCAAAATGCATTTACGCACAGTAAGCCTATAGCGAACTAAGCCCACCTTGTGTGACACTTTATTTATATTCTTGAGTTGCGAGCCCAGCTATGTAGAAGGTTTTCGACAACTCCTAATAAACCTATGAGAAGGGAATTCAGCTTCATTTACTCTTCATAATATGACATGAGTTCCAAGTAGAGAAGTTTATAAAACTCAAAAGCTTTCAAGAGTTTTAACAACTTGAACTTGAAATTTGGAGAAAATTTAAGTCGATCACTCTGCTTCCTTACTCTCTCACACTCTTTCCACCCACCTCACTCTCTCACTCTCTCTCACTCTCTCACTCCCTATCTCTCTCTCACTGTCTCTCTCACCTCATTTTATCTCTCATTCTCTCTCTTTCTAATGAATGCTACTGTATATGAAAAATGAAGCGATCATTCATTCAATCATTCTCTCACTCTCTCAAAAGTTCCTCTCTGATCATACCTGTCAACTCCTCGATGCTCACCATCAACCATCCACCGCTGAAATGAAATGCTGAAAATTGGAGACTGAAGTCAGTGGTTGGCTATCGATAACTGTCCTGAAGCTTTTAATTGAAGACAGTAATTGAGTTTCATCATCGTCCACCTATAGGTTCTAAGCCTCCAACCCAAAACCTTACGGTGTGCGTATTAGAACACGGACTAAACCGTACGGTACCGTATGGACTCGAAACACTCCACAGATATAGAAGTGGAAATCATCGATGAAAAGGGTAATTTAATTAATGCACGTATCGGTTTGGTGAAAGATCCGTTCTGTACCATGACTCGTTGGACTCTATATCTAGTGATTCGATATTGCAGCTTGTCAGACTTTAGACATAATTCGACTGTCTCCACAGATGAAGAGTCTCTTTATTGATTCACTTCTGATACGTTTTCAACTGTCAGTATTTCTCATTGAATACATTCTTATGAATTACTTATTTCCTCGATTCCTCCCAATCAATTAATGCTGACAGTTGAGAGTGAATCTCTCCATAGAAGAAGAGACTCGATATTTGACATGTTGGACTTTGAAATAAATATATTTGTTGGCTTCAAGCTATCAACGAAGCATCAGTTTAATTCTCTTTAAAACTCAGGATATAGAGACTGAGATTTGTACAGAGATGGAGATATAGAGTCTCCAAAGTCTAGACCAAACTCCAGACCCGTTTTGGTTCTTGACTCGTCAAAATCGATTAGTCTAGATTGTTCTAATTGAGAGGGAGACATTCCGACCCAATTATCATTGAGTACATAATAATCGGATGAGTGATTCGATTAATAACTGTATATATGGCATTTGGAATAAAAATGGTTTGCTCATGACTATTTTCCAAGATCATACTCTATGTGAAAGTATTCCTGACGTGTCAGTATTCTGTATCTATATTGGTAAACTGTTATAACCTATGATCATTTCACGATTATTTTTGGAAGAATTCTTGTAGTTTCAGTAAGTCTGTAATCACTGCAATTCCTTGTGGCATTAATTTTATTAGATTCGTACCTTTCCTTATATCGCATAACTAAGTTGCAGTTTTGGATCATCAGCAGAAAAATCAGGAAAAGAGATTAGCTTGCATCATTATCAATTTTCTGCAGAATTATAAAGACCACCGCTATTACTTTATTGTCTCGTGTCTCAGTTATCGGCATATCTACCTATATTGAGATTCCCTCAATATTGGATTAATGGAGAGCATTAATGTTATTAATAGGGAATTATGGCAGTTTAAAGTGAGAGTCACATTACCAGCAGACAACAAATTCTATTAATTTCCCATCAAGTGACGTCATCATGTCCTACCTTTACCACTATCGCATGTTGTGCCACAGAAAAAGGTCAATATGATGGGTCATTGCTGTGGTCAGGGCAGGTGTAAGTGGAGCAAGAGGGGGTTTGACAGGGTCTACCGTGGGACAACCCCCCTGAAACGATTACGTCATTTCTAAATAATATATCAGCATTAATCTGAGCGCTCAGCGGTGATCGATACCATTGTTGTGTGTGAGTGTGCGTGTGTAGGAGTGAGAAGCAAAGTTTGTAAAGTTGAAGTGGATTGATACCTCGGTCATCTTTCTCTTGTCGACTTTTTAGCCAACCTGACATCAACCCCACAGCTTCCCACTCCACCCAACCACCTAAAAACAGTGGTTGAGAGGGGTGAGAAATACCTTCTCTGACGTCAGAGCGGACCACTCTACATAGATTAGACAATATCAAAGATTGGTTTATTCCTGGCTCCTGGTCGCAAAGCTATAGCGAATTCACTTTATACTGTCAGGAGGCCTTGTGCATAACAGCAACACATCCCATTCAACCAGAAATGAGTGCTGAATCAACAAATTGTGCCACAATTGCACTTGACTTTGAAACAAGTGATGGTGATTCACTGAGTACATGAATAAGTGATCATTTCGCAAGGCTTGTGGTGGACTTTACGAGTTGAGGCTGATATGTAGTTATAGAGCTGAACCGATTGTGAGTTACAGATTTATATTTTTGAACTCACATTTACAAACGACCGTCAGTATTCAAATTGAGTCCAAATTATAGAAACTCTAGTCAATACATTTCATTGTGAACATGTGCCAATGAAACTACAACAGCTTATTAAGTTACATTGTTTACTCGCAATGCATCTCATCAACACTGATGTAAATTGAATACACAGATTTTAACACAGCGTATTTTCCATCTGCTAGTACCCTTTGTAGCCTATCTAATAGCAGGACTTATCCTGCTAAACTCCCTGTTTAGTAGGTTTGTATTAGCATAGTCCTGTAAACTAACCTGTTAATAGTTCAATATATCTTATACAATGTATAAATAGTAGCCCAACAGCAGAGCATACTCGTACTTGGCAATTCAATACTTTTACGAGATTATTGAGAAATACAAAAATCTCATTATACATACACACTGAAACAATACAATAAATTTTAATGGAATATCGGAGCAATTTTCATAAACATTGTTGGACCGTCATTTATCATACATGCTTAGCAATACTCAATACAATTTTGATCTCAGCTTTGTTACTATATATCAATATAGTTTGCTTTATTACTCTATTTTTCAAAAAAATATTGAGTCAAATCAACTATTCAATTTTTTAAGAGAATACACTTTCTAGAATATGCTAAAGCCGAGAATAATGAATGTTTTATTCCCAGCAAAACATTTTTACGATTTTATACTTCGAAAACTTATTTCAAGTATGCTACGAAAGAGTTCACCTGATAGTAATAATAATTAATATGTTCTCCTGATCTAGTAGGTCTACTACCTCACTTAAAAAATGAAACTCTGAAAATAGCCTGAATCCACGTATAAATAAGTTAATCTATTAGAAAATAAGACTTTCAGATGCATTCAATTGCAACCAAATTCACTTTGCGCGATTACTCAGCCATTGCATGTAACAAATTACATCGATTCCACTTGTCAAATTGTCTTCGAGCTTACATTTTACAGCTTTAACACCATTAAGTAACCTCACCTCGAGTGACAGCTTGAGGCTTCATGTCAGTCAATTATTTAAACAATTCAGTTGAGTTCTGGATTTCTTTGTTCGCCTGTATCTCATCAAGGAACAGAGAATCCAAGACTACAAGAGTTTGCTAATCTATTGGCACTGTATTTACAAAGAAACAAAGATGAAATAGTCCCCTCTAGAAGAATTGAATAGCCTTCTTGAGAAGGATGGAGGATGGAATAGCCTCCTTTAGGATAATTGAATAGCCATGGCAAGAAGTATTTTCAAGTATGGAATAGCCTTCTCGTTTCAAGGATGGTTTCCGATAGTTCAATGCATGATTGGTTGACTGCCTGAATTCATAAATCAAGGAGGCATTCGAAACGACTGTTTTGGGCTTGCTTTATCATCGGTCTTGCTTTAGAAAATAGGGCTCACGTAACAAGCCATTACACTGAACTCTTGTCGATTTAGACTGTCTGGTCGATTTTGAACTGATCTGACAATTTAACTTGTTGCTGATTGATTTGACTTGTCGGATTTTATTTTAAATGATTCCAAATATAGAATAGATATGAATCACTTTTTTATTTGATGATGTGGGTAATTTTGAGCAGTAGTATGCACCCTATCACTCAACCATGGAATGACGAATTTTAAGGCTAAAACCTATTTTTATTTCCAACAATTGAAGTCTCAGCCAATGGATGAGCTATCAATAGGCTGATAAGTATCCTTCCACTTTCATTCAAAACTTGTCATATAAGGCCTTCACTGAATACTTTTTCAATGGTGTACAAATTGAAAGGTCCTGCAATACAGGTAAAAATCTCACGGTGAACATAGATGATGGAGTAGGCTATGTACTTTAAATGCATACAGCAACAGACGGCGTATGCTGACAGACGGAGGATAAAAATAGGCTGTTCCCCAGTTGTTCGAATGTTGCAACGCACACAGACTGTCTGGGTTATAACATGAAGTAAAGATACCTATATTACATACATTATAGACGTTATTATATAAAATATAGTTGCTACTATAATATACAATACCATAGAGTGAAGATACCTAAATTATTTGCCTGGTAATGACTGCATGCAGACGTTTGGTTCTATCTCCGTCAGTCTGCTTATGTTTGTCTGTGGCTGTGTGAGTTACCTTGAGTCTTCCATTATTGTATTTCTTATTCTTCAGTTTTTCCATAGTTTTAAATTTAAAACTCTTGTTAGTACTACTTTATTGAATCAAGAAACTAATCATGTGTTTACACCATATAATCCAACATTATTAAAACACACAAAGTATCATAATTGCTTGCAATCAATATAAGGATCCACTCGAGTCATCCTTTTCGACTTTTTTATTTATTTGATGTTGCGAATTTCGGACTGCAATACCTATCCACTCTATCACTTAACCAAAACTAAGAGTACGCAACTTGAAAAATATTAACACACAACTTTCAGTTTCTCCAAAAGTTCAGTGCATGGTGTAATATCTCATTTTCTACAAACATTTCTTGTAGTTGTGTGTTGTGGTTGTGATGACATCCTTGTCTCAAAATTATTATTGCTTCAGAAATGAGTAATGGAAGATTGTGTACGAGGTAGCGTGATAGTAATTGTCTTATTACTAGGAAACCTGAAGTTTTAATTTATGAAAAGTTTAGTGGCTTCCTCGAGCGTGAAACGCGTTGCACGATCTTGTCATGAATTAATTAATGACATTCTGGAGGTGCCATGAGCGTGATATTTTCTTATGACTCATGTAGAGCTTCTATCACTCACTATACAGAAGAATAAATAACAATCCAAAATACTCTGTTGAAGAAAACTCGATTTCACGAAAAGTTTCTTTTGTTGAAAATAGAACTTTTGAAACTTTCTGACTAGAAACGTTTCTGTCACAGTTTCAAATTCATCAGGAAGGAGATTACAACGAAATTGATTGCTCATATACACGAACATATTTATTCATTTATCAAATTCTAACGATACAAAGAAAAAAATGAGAAGACATGCAAAAATAAAAATAAAATATAAGAATATTAAAATATCGAATGTAAATAATACAAAAGTATCAAATCAATAACAAAAGATATGGAAAATGAAAACATTCAGCATTTTTAAGGACTTATTTACAGTTAAGAGACTTTAGCCTGAAAGATAATATATTAATTTCTGGAGCTCAATTGATTAAATAACAAAGAAAATTGCATTCCATTTGATATTCAGCACGTTTTATTTGCCTGGAATATCTATCGAATTTCATTCTGTACTTATCTACATCGATATCCATCATATTTCATCCATTTAATACAGTATTGATATAAGTATTTGGCGAGGTGTTTGGTTACTGATAGCTGTTTGATGAATCTCAGCAAAATAATATTTATGATTCTTTGGCGCACTCTAATCGATCAGTTAGTCCGCTCATGAACTTTTGCGGACTCTGATAGCTAAGTAAAAATGGTAAAAATCTAATAGAAAAGAGTCAATCAAGTCAAAAGCCATAGTGTGATAGTGAACGGGAATCTAAATATAAAACTTGAAGTGTATGTATACATTTGTGTTAGTGAAACTTATGAAACTGTAAGAGAACTGGAATAAAACTAACTATAATAATATTCTGGATTAGTAATTTAAAAAATTGAGCTTGGTTTTTTCAGCTCAACTACAGACTGATATTATTGCTAGCGAAGAGATTAATAATAGATTTTTTTTGTGGCTGGGATGTTTATTAGCAGAGGTATATAGTAATCATAATTTATTGTTTCAGGAAATTTGAATGTCTCCAAATTTATTTTCGACTGAGGCTGTTGCCGCTGTTTGACGTTATTCTAGGCCTGAAAAATAGTTTCTCATCGACTCCTGTTTTCTGGTACATCTTTCGCTTGTGGACAGAATGACAATAAAATGTTTCACCACAGTGCTGGAAGACTTCAACATTGACGTTCCATGATTCTGATAAAATATTATTAGTGCTACTCAAGCTTATGTTTTTTTCTATTTTAATAACAATTTATTCTTTAGAAATTCTGTATGCAAAAATCATCTATTTCATTTAGTAACCAAAAGAAATGTTCTATGGATCTTCTGCTGATTATTGACTATATTCAGAACGACAAAATATACTAGTAGTTCTGTGAAAAGTAGACCTCACACAGTATACTCATCCAAAATTACCTGATTTCACCTATTTGAAATGCTAACAAACGCAGTTCACGTTTGAATCTTTATTCCATAAGATAATTCATCCGGTTCCGTGATAATCTTTCCATCTGATAGAAATATTTCTCAAAAATTTGAAAATTAATTTTTCCAATAAAAAATTTTATGATATCTTCAGATGATATTTATAGTGATATCGGAGTATGGAGGAATTCCTTTTCTTTTCATATTATCCTTAAAATGCAAATTTCAAAAGAACCTTGTGTATACATCGACGCGCAGTTGAAAAAGGAATATTCCTGCCAAATCCTATCGAATTCTATCAATGCGTTTGTCTGTAAATGCGTTACATACTGTGAAGCGTGATTTGAAGGCTTCACACATGTAGAGTGATGTAATGCTTTTCCTGGGGGAGTCACTCTCACCTCCAAGGATAGGACAATACACGTAGGGTGAATCTTGCACTGAATCAACGGTGTTGATGTTATAAATTTTGAAACAGCGTGTGTGGACGCTAAGTGTACACCAGACTGATTGGTTCACTACAAGATTCAATACAATTGTCGGAATCGCAGGAGGCCTAAACGCTCGCTCACCCTTGATTCTTCTTATGACAGATTGTATGGTGATGAAATTTTTATAAGCAGTGTAGCGATCGCTAAACACTGAAGACGGATATCTTAAAATTATTACCTGTGAAGAATGAGCATACAAAATCATACAGGTCGAGCAAAAATCCCGATGTAGATAATTTACGGGACTGCGTCTCTAATAAGTTCCGAAGATTAAGATAGGGTACAGGGACCAGATATCGTTCGGAATATATTTCGAGAACAGAGTCTTGTCGGGTTTTAAGCTCTATTGTAGGAAATTATATGATCTCTGGCTGCATCTGCTGTACAGTTGATCTGTTCGCTCCTAAGTCGAGGTTGGTAACAGATAAAAGCTGATATATGAGCAGGTAAGGACAAAGAATAAATATCTCGATCTGACCCCACTCGCTACATCCACTTAGACCTGTTCCAATATCCAGCTTAATTCAATTATTTCGATGATCGTATTCGATCGGTTCTTGATGATATAGAACGTATCAGACACAATAATTGACAGGCTTAAGAAATAATCGAACTCAGAAAACGAATTAACAAAATTGAAATATATTATAATAAAATATGTGATCACACAGTGCAGATTCAGAATTTGATTTACAGATTGATAATAATTTAGCATTGACAAAAGAGTTAAAAATGTTCTTGTGCTTGCATGACACCATGCATGATTCGACAGAATTTTACAATTGATAAAATTTAACAGTTTTGAAAAAATAGTGAAAAATGAATTATAAAATATTTTTAAAATGCTCGGGGATCGTGATTCTGGCAGCGGAGGATAGTTAATCAACTACAAGTTCTTATAAATTCAATATTGAATAAATTCTAGGCTCTTAATAACTAATAAGCGCTTGTCGGCATGGCCAATAATTTAACGAAGAAAAAATTTATGTTTTCTGCACTGTAATATTTTCGAAGCGCAGATTGGGGCCCCTTTAAACTTATAACTCACGTGAAATTCCTTGACGGTCGTGGTTTTCTTCTTTAGATCAAAATCGTTTGATCGGCAGCAGGTCCAGGCTTCGATTTCAGCATGTGGGGAATTTTAATTTAATATTTCCTTCACCAAATTAATTAAGGGATGATTCAACTTTAAACTTTTAATTTATCGATTGATGAAAATAAATTTACAAATAACCAATAGATTAGCCTAAAATATTGGCTCACAAATAAAACATATAAAATCGAACAAGAATTTTTTACAAATAGGTAACTATAAAGAGATCTGAACGGTGAGGATTTCAAAAGGGAAGTGAAGTCTTTTTCTCTAAGCTTCTTGGCTAGACCTTTCTTCTGAGAATCTCGGTGTAGTAAATTTGCATAAAAATTTGCCATTGGTAGAACGATTGTGACGTAGATGTGACGTCAGTGGCAGGCAGTAGAATATAATTCCTTTAATTACAATAATAACTCAGTTTATATAATTCTTAAAACTGCTTAATCTTCTAGACATAGTTCCTCTTATACAATGTACATGTGCTAGCGTATATGATAAGGCAGGTTTGTTGTCTGATAGTAGATTAACATATGTTGTTTTCAAACGATCACCTTTTTGGTGCTATTTCTATGCACTATGATTGGCTTAGGCTTGCCAAAGAGATTCGATCACCATGTGGTTCAGTTGAAATAATAATTAATAATTAATATTCTTATACAATTTTTATTATGTCTGAGATTGTTATAATTAATTTTTGCTGTCTTTATCAATAATATACTGTTCATGCTATGACCTAGTTAGTTACAATAAGACCTGACATTATAATATAATTTCTTAAGTAATAAATAATTTCAACAATAATACATACATTTTTATTTTTTATTCGAAATTCTTGGTCCTTTATTGATAGTTTTTTACTTTTTAGAAATAGTATTATAGCTTGCATGAATCTGACATGATATTTTACAATACGTTGAATCAGTCAGCTGTGTTCGAGCTGTTTCAAAACATCTGATCGAGTAGTAAACAAAGTGTAACCTCAAATTCAATGAGCAATTCATAAGTAATTCGTGCTTTATTTGCAGAATAATTATAATTTTATTGAATAATTTTCTAGAAAATATTCAGTACAGAACGGTACTCTTATCTAATATACAGTTACTGATAAGTAAGCGTTATCGCTCGGTCGCTAACCATTCCTTTAGCAAATTCTTTCATTTTAAAAGGTAATCACAATTTTTCTCTCTCCTCATGAGGTCTATTTAGAAAATTCATCACACAAAAGCCCCCAGGATATTTTAAATAGGTAATTGGGAGACGAGTCAAAACAATGACTATTTGAAAAATCCGATATTGTGATGAATACACCATTTCATCTCCTTACTTCTACGAAAACTCCACACTTAACACTAAAAACGATATATTGTGCACTTTTGGCTACGAGAAAATAAATAATTGATTGTTCCTTCCATTGGATGCAATCGAAATACAATAATTAATGAGGTCTCTTTGGATCCTTCATTAAAACAACTCCACAACTTCCATTCACGGGTGGCTTATGAGCCATAACTATAACAAATATACAAAATTCAACATATTATCCTCTTAGGATTCAAACAGTATTTGCAACAAATATAGATTTCCATCATTTTTCATGGTTATTACAAGTTTCGACTCTTTGTTCTGGCTTTTACATAAATTGGGTGAGAGTGTGATTTAACTTCGGTGACTTGACAATTGTCTACCGTTTGATTCGAGCAATTCCTTTTTTACGCTTAGTACGTTGTGTACAAACAGGGTTACACTTGAAGTGATTTTTGATTTTTATCAATGCTGGTTACAAATATTATGCTTTCAAGATTATATTTATCAATTTGAATTACAATTCATGATCTTTTGATGCAACAATAATAAATTTCACATTTGAAGGTAAGAATTTCATTTTCTTTTGAGCTTTTTAGAGATACATTTATATGACATAGAACATGCGCATTTCGTGCAATTCAACATAAATATATATTTTTGGTTGCGTTTTTTACTTATAATTTCACATTAAATAATAGGTTACAATAATTAATAACGATATTGCTTTGATTCCATTAAAATTGACTCTATGATCTCGCACACATTGGTTGGTGTGACGAAGAAAATTATCGAACAGGCTTTGGCTCTGAATAGATTTTTCTATCGATTCTGTATTTCGAGGTTAGATTTACACATTTTTTCAAATAAACTTTGTTCATTTTCTTTCCTCCTATTCACTACTAACTTCATCTGATTTCTAATTTACAAATATTTTCTGTTGATAATATAACTCTTGTTTCTGTTTTTCAGTTGTGCGGATGGTACTAGGCGATTGTTTCTGTGATAACTGTGACATGAGGCAGATGTCTTGATCAGGTTGGTAATTTTTTAAAGTTGTTTTCAGTTTTAATTTTCTTGATCTAGAGTTGATAATAATTTCTTCATTTGAAGTAGATTGTTGATATTTCCTTATTAGCTGAGATGCGGCGAAGTTTAGGTTATGTTGATTGATTAGGCTGCAGTAAAAGATGTCAGTCTGCAAAGATGTGATTCAATGGGTAGGCTGTGATTATGAAGTGTTTGATAATTGATGTAATTCACGAATGTAGTTTCCAGTTAATTAAAACAATGGTTTTTCCTCAAGCCCCCATCTAAATTTGGTTTGGTGTCATCCAAGGTCCAATTCCAATTTGCAACTATCCGTTTTATCAACTTGGCTTAAAACGAATGTGCCGGTGGTGTAATTCATTTCTTACAAACGTGTTTCCTCTTTGTCTGCCGGTAACATGCAGTTTGATCTTTTTAAACCTGACATGCCGGTGGTGTCTGTAGGTTTTTCCAAATGATATTTTTCTTTCCTGCATGTTGGTGTACAGTCTGCTTGATTTTAACCGGACATGACTGCGGTGATTGTAGGTCCTTCTTGAGACTATTTTCCTTTTTTCTTGCATGTTGGTACAATGTTTGATGTGGGATTTCAGCCTTATATGACGGCGGTGTAAATGAACTCTATTAATGCTTCTTCTTTTCTGTTGAACTACTATTTTGCTTGTATGTTGTTTTGTTTTGTAGGTTTTCACTTTCAATTGTGATTTCGATTTGTTGTGGGTATCCGTTTCATTTCTATTGTTTAGTGGGCGATCTTCACGAGTATTGGTTTCACATGTTTCAGGTGCTGTTCGTGGTGGATGGACGATGATGTGGGCGGTCGGCGGTCCGGGCTGCTCTTCCACTCGGTGGGCAGCATCCTTGGACTCCTGGTAGTCGGCGCGCGGCGGTACGGGCTGTCCCTCTACTTGATGGATGTCGTCCTCGGCCTGGCGGGTGATGTCGGCTGGTCCCTCTCGGCGTTCTGCGGGGTGCGGCGCGACTTCAGTCCTGACATTCTCGGTAGGTTGGTCTCCCATACATGTGTCATGTTCGCTTGCTTGTTTGACTTTCACCTCCTTCATTGTATCCTTCTCCACATGTACATGTTCCTTTAGGCTGACTTTGATGTTAATTGTTTTTTGTGCATATCTTGGGATATCCTATCTAATCGATTATTGGTTTCCAAAATTGATTTATCCAGACGCTCAGTTAATTTTTTGATGGTATTATCTGTGTCATGGAATGCTTTGTCCATTCGCTGACTCAACTTCTCCAAACCCTGTTCATTTGTCTTCTTTGCTTCTTGAACTTCCTTATTCAGCTTGTTTATTGCTTCATTGGTTTGCTTGTTGTCTTTCTTTACCTCTTGAATTTCCTTCTTTAATTCTTCCTTTGCTTGTTTATTGTCTTCTTTTAATTCTTCCTTTGTTTGTTTATTGTCTTTCTTCAAATCATTTATTGCTTCACTTGTTTTCTTTGATGCTTCTTTTATTTGTTTGTTGTCTTCCTTCATTTGTTCTTGTCCTTTAATCATACTGTTCACTGCTTCCAGGAGGGTGTTCCAATCCATTGCGGGAGTGGGTGCATAGCTAATGGTCATCTGCTGGTTCTTCATCCGGGCAATGGTGCGAGAAATGGGAGTTCCTGTTTCTGGGGCGTCGTCGTCCGTATGCTCTCCCGATGTTTCGTCCTCCGGCTCTTGGGCTGCCAACGGATCTTCCACTAGAATGCAGCTCTCCTCCACCTGCGTCGAAGATAAATCATCCAGTACATTGGGATGGAAATCGGCAGATGCGGTGCCAGATGTGGGTGGCGGTGAACAATCGGGTGAGATGTCTTCGGTGTCCGACAGACTTGGATTGACCTGGTCGTTTCCTGCCATGGTTTGCGAAAAAATAATGCGACGAATGTGTGCGGTGAATAAACGTGGAAATGTGGATGTGATATATAAAATAATTAATAAGAAATCCAATAGAAATTGTTATAGCTTCGTAGTGAATGAAATGCAGAAAAAGTGATTTAACAATGTGCTCAGTGATGAAGTGAATCAAATTAGCAATATCGTTAACATAAAACAAAAATAACATAAAGGATACACAATGGATAATTATGTGATAACGAAGGTACGTCACTTATAATTTATTACTATTACTATTATAAATATTTTACTCTTATAAGTTCTCGCCGCAATTCTATATAGGGCTAGTATTCTTCGCAAAATTTTATATAAAAGCAGTGATGCTCTGCTTGAATTATTCCGCAATATATCCGTGATTTAATTTTACTTCCCTCTTTATGCTTTAAAAATTTTAAAAATGTAAAATAACTTCAATCCTCTTTTCCATAAATTTTCTATAAATTATTTTGGTGTAAACCTAATACTCTTAAATAGTATGACTTCTCTTATGGTATTTCTTATACCTGTGACTTATAATATGACCAATTTTCAAATAACATAATAATAAAATTCTGAGTTCAATTTTTTCTCTAAAAAAAAAATTCATCAATCGATAAACTTCTTTTCCATTCAAAAATTGAGTATGGCACGTCTTGCTATTTTATATAACAGTGAACAGTTATTAAATTTGAAGAAATTCACAACCATGAATTTTTCAAAAATTTTCCCGTTGTCAGCGCTATAGTATACTGAGCAACTAAATAATCCTCGTAGTCGATTATCCACCTCTTCAATGCCTATCACTGTTGGGCGCCAAATCGTGTGGAGCGTTTTTTTTTTTGAAGGCTTCACACATATAGAGTGAATCTTGTACTAAATCAACGGTGTTGATTTTATAAATTTTGAAACAGCGTGTGTGGACGCTAAGTGTACACCAGACTGATTGGTTCACTACAAGATTCAATACAATTGTCGGAATCGCAGGAGGCCTAAACGCTCGCTCACCCTTGATTCCTCTTATGACAGATTGTATGGTGATGAAATTTTTATAAGCAGTGTAGCGATCGCTAAACACTGAAAAAGGATATCTTAAAATTATTACCTGTGAAGAATGAGCATACAAAATCATACAGGTCGAGCAAAAATCCCGATGTAGATAATTTACGGGACTGCGTCTCTAATAAGTTCCGAAGATAAGGATAGGGTACAGGGACCAGATATCGTTCGGAATATATTTCGAGAACAGAGTCTTGTCGGGTTTTAAGCTCTATTGTAGGAAATTATATGATCTCTGGCTGCATCTGCTGTACAGTTGATCTGTTCGCTCCTAAGTCGAGGTTGGTAACAGATAAAAGCTGATATATGAGCAGGTAAGGACAAAGAATAAATATCTCGATCTGACCCCACTCGCTACATCCACTTAGACCTGTTCCAATATCCAGCTTAATTCAATTATTTCGATGATCATATTCGATCGGTTCTTGATGATATAGAGCGTATCAGACACAATAATTGACAGGCTTAAGAAATAATCGAACTCAGAAAATGAATTAACAAAATTGAAATATATTATAATAAAATATGTGATCACACAGTGCAGATTCAGAATTTGATAACAGATTGATAATAATTTAGCATTGACAAAAGAGTTAAAAATGTTCTTGTGCTTGCATGACACCATGCATGATTCGACAGAATTTTACAATTGACAAAATTTAACAGTTTTGAAAAAATAGTGAAAAATGAATTATAAAATATTTTTAAAATGCTCGGGGATCGTGGTTCTGGCAGCGGAGGATAGTATATCAACTACAAGTTCTTATAAATTCAATATTGAATAAATTCTAGGCTCTTAATAACTAATAAGCGCTTGTCGGCGTGGCCAATAATTTAACGAAGAAAAAATTTATGTTTTCTGCACTGTAATATTTTCGAAGCGCAGATTGGGGCCCCTTTAAACTTATAACTCACGTGAAATTCCTTGACGGTCGTGGTTTTCTTCTTTAGATGAAAATCGTTTGATCGGCAGCAGGTCCAGGCTTCGATTTCAGCACGTGGGGAATTTTAATTTAATATTTCCTTCACCAAATTAATTAAGGGATGATTCAACTTTAAACTTTTAATTTATCGATTGATGAAAATAAATTTACAAATAACCAATAGATTAGCCTAAAATATTGGCTCACAAATAAAACATATAAAATCGAACAAGAATTTTTTACAAATAGGTAACTATAAAGAGATCTGAACGGTGAGGATTTCAAAAGGGAAGTGAAGTCTTTTTCTCTAAGCTTCTTGGCTAGACCTTTCTTCTGAGAATCTCGGTGTAGTAAATTTGCATAAAAATTTGCCATTGGTAGAACGATTGTGACGTAGATGTGACGTCAGTGGCAGGCAGTAGAATATAATTCCTTTATTACAATAATAACTCAGTTTATATAATTCTTAAAACTGCTTAATCTTCTAGACATAGTTCCTCTTATACAATGTACATGTGCTAGCGTATATGATAAGGCAGGTTTGTTGTCTGATAGTAGATTAACATATGTTGTTTTCAAACGATCACCTTTTTGGTGCTATTTCTATGCACTATGATTGGCTTAGGCTTGCCAAAGAGATTCGATCACCATGTGGTTCAGTTGAAATAATAATTAATAATTTAATATTCTTATACAATTTTTATTATGTCTGAGATTGTTATAATTAATTTTTGCTGTCTTTATCAATAATATACTGTTCATGCTATGACCTAGTTAGTTACAATAAGACCTGACATTATAATATAATTTCTCAAGTAATAAATAATTTCAACAATAATACATACATTTTTATTTTTTATTCGAAATTCTTGGTCCTTTATTGATAGTTTTTTACTTTTTAGAAATAGTATTATAGCTTGCATGAATCTGACATGATATTTTACAATACGTTGAATCAGTCAGCTGTGTTCGAGCTGTTTCAAAACATCTGATCGAGTAGTAAACAAAGTGTAACCTCAAATTCAATGAGCAATTCATAAGTAATTCGTGCTTTATTTGCAGAATAATTATAATTTTATTGAATAATTTTCTAGAAAATATTCAGTACAGAACGGTACTCTTATCTAATATACAGCAATCAGATTTTTAACTTAATTGATTTTTAACGCTCAATGGACTAGCAAATTATGGCGGTCAGACAAACTTATGTTCTCCTGACCGAAAACTACACAACATATCAAATAAATTAGAAATATACAGTCATTTGAGACTCATGAACTTTATATTCGTTTTTTATCTGCAATACGCTAAATAAATAAATGAATAAAAATTACCATAAAGAACAAGAAACGAGTCAATCTTCTCGTAAATTAAATATAACCACATTGATTACAAAAAATAAATAAAGATTTTATGAAAGACATTATAAAAAAGTACTAGTTGATTTTTCCAAATATTGACGGGCCCTTCAAGATAATGTGAGATACTGTTTCTCTAATCATAGAGAGAAAAAAAGTAAAATATAACCAATATCATGCTCTCTTGTTAGCTCAATTCAGCTCTTATTTTTACTTTCCTTGCCCTATTACCAATACTATTACTATTAGTATTGCTTTCCGAAAAAAATTAAGGTACCCCAATTTCTAAATTTCTATACGTTTCAAAGTCCCCTGAGTCCAAAAGAGTGGTTTGTGTGTGTGTGTGTGTGTGTGTGTGTGTGTGTGTGTGTGTGTGTGTGTGTGTGTGTGTGTGTGTGTGTGTGTGTGTGTGTGTGTGTGTGTGTGTGTGTGTGTGTGTGTGTGTGTGTGTGTGTGTGTGTGTGTGTGTATGAGTGTATGTGCGTCTGTGTACACGATATCTCATCTCCCAATTGACGGAATGACTTGAAATTTGGAACTTAAGGTCCTTACACTATAGAGATCCGACACGATTTCGATCAAATTCAATTCAAGATGGCGGCTAAAATGGCGAAAATGTTGTCAAAAACAGGGTTTTTCGCGATTTTCACGAAAATGGCTCCAACGATTTTGATCAAATTCATACCTAGAATAGTCATTGATAAGCTATATCAACTGACACAAGTCCCATATCTGTAAAAATTTCAGGATCTTCACCCCATCTATGCAAAGTTTGATTACAGATTTCCATTTATCAGGTCTCAGATATAATTTAAACGAAAAAAAATCGAGTGGAAAAAATTGAACATGAAAATCTCTACAATTAATGTTTAGTAACATTTTCACCTAAAATTGAAAATAAGCTTGAAATTTGAGAAAATGTGATTATTCAATTGCAAACTGTTGGTAACTGTTGATTCTATTAAATCATTCACTATGGAGAGATAGCAGATCTCGTGTGTATCCAGCGTTATTGTCCTGTCACCAGCTGGCTCAGATCTTTTAATAGTAGACTTTAGATGCGCGGGAACACTAGCGTCAGGTGATCAATTTTCATAACGGCAAGGAAAGTTGTGTGAGTGAGCCACACCAGATTTTTTCATGTTGATTGTTAGCTGGATCTCAGCTCTGATTCATTTAGTTTTTTAGCTCGATTGTATTATAGAGAAGAGATAACATAAGAAGATATCCTATTGTATAGGCCGTTTATGTTCCAAATTTCATTGTCTGCTCAAGCCGATAGTCCATGTAGTTCTTTTTCTTGAAGCTAATATAAATATGATGCTGGTAGTCTCCGATACTTTGCCGTTCAAGTAGGCTACACTCTCATCCGTCCAAGTCAGTAATAATCCACAGTAATCAACTTGAACAAACAGTAGAATTTGGAACACAAATGTCCTATATATACCAAGGGATATGTTCTTATATTATATTTCTCTGAAAGATGAGACCATGGAAGTGTTGTGACACTCAAATTCCACCCGTCTGATACCAGTGATTCATTAAGGGCTTAGGTGATAAACCACCCCGTTCTCTACCCCTCCACCACTTGTAAACCACTGATGAGTTGAGGCTAATCAATTCTGAACGGCGTCCCGAGCGGCTCCAATACATCCAACCAATATCCAATCAATGAACGTTATCTCATGAATGGAATTCCATCAGTGTTGTGAGATGTAAATGTAGAGTGGTAAGGAAGTATATGGTATATAATCTATTATATATTATGGTATATGGAATAGTTGAGGAAGGCGGCTGGTTGTCTTAAGTAGAGCTGGTTGCAATGGAATAAAAACCATACACTTTTCAAAGCCATGAATAAGTTATAGCCAATAACCAATAACCATCCAACCATAAAGCCTACTCTTTTCATTATCATGGAAAGATTGGTTGTATTTCTAAACTATATATTTTCCCATCTTCCTTCCCAAGCTCAAGCTAGCATTTGAGGAAGTTTAGGAAGTAGGTACCTGATGTTTTATTCCTTGATTGGTCTCATTATTGCGATTTGTATTACTGATATATTACTGTTGCAATAAAATATCTATTATTGATTTATTTTGTATAGTTAAGAGGAATTACTGAATAAAATAGATTGAACTAGAATGTATATTTCAGAATGGCAGTATGGTCATTAAAATGGAGACGAAAATTGAATCAAAGAGTATTATTCTTGAGTCTTTTATGAAATGAAATCTGCTCATAATTATTTAGCTATTTATTGATGTATTTTCTATAGAGTTCTCCAGAAATAGAGGCCTGAACTCCCATAGTCATATTCTGTTACTTTTTTCGTATATAGGAGATATTTTTTCATTTCCAGTGCTGATTTTTCTGTAAGTTTCAAATTACGTCAGGAGAAGCTATCAATGGTTTGGGAGTGAAATTGGAAAAATAAACCCACATACACCTATAATGACAGAATTGAATCTCTCTATATACATACTATATATACTATATATACTATATGTACTACCAATCTCTATGTTATAGAATTCCACCTTCCTAAAATAACTTTCGAAAACATTTGTACCAATCAACAAAACTCGCGTGAGATATCTGCTATTGATAATATTGAAAGCCTTTACACGTTTCTGCAATCAGTCAATCACATTGATTATATCACTTTGATGGGCTCCATTGATGCATGCGTTCGTATCACGCTCAATCAATGAGTTATTGGGATTTGAATTCCATTGAGAGATAATCATATGTTATTTTTAGCTCAGTTGTAAGTACACCAATACTGTTGGTTGAACGGAGAGCCAACAACTGGGGGTATGCTAGTCAGAAAATTAATAGTACTCTAATTGAAGAGAAATTAGATTATTATAAAAAATACACTTTATTTTAATAGTACTCTCGTTGCTCTCAGGAAGTGCTTAGAGTAATATGGGAATGTGAGCTCAATATTGTCAATGTCAAATACTCTATGATGCTATTGGTTGATGAGATTTGGTATAGAGAAGTACAATAGTTACTCTATTTCTCTATGGTAGGGGTGTAGAGAATAGAGTACTCTCTACTCCTCTAGGCTGCAGTAGATATATAATACACCTCAATAATTGATTATCAATATTCTGATTTACTTGTAATACCTATATCCTATTTATTACTCGACTCAAACGGTCCAGTTCAAATATATACGGTATTACGTTATCCATATATTATACAATAACCGAGCTAACCCCTACAGTCTTATCCCACCTCATCCTATACCAAACTTACCAATAATACGTCCCTATAACGGCCCTCAATATCTATCTAGTATACCTGTATCATGGTACCCAAACCCAAGAGCTTCAATCGATGGAAGCGAACTGATAAATTAATGTCTATTGAATCCAATTTCCTGGACCAGTACCCCTATCTAGGTCGCATTGTTCTACACTAAGATTCTCTTTAAACTTGAACTGTCATGATTTGTTGAATGAAAGTCATTGAAGTTATCTTCTAGGAATGCTGAAAGTATAAAGTGAATATCAATCTGCTTCAACAATATCGGTTTAACATTCTATCAGTGAGTGTGAGGTGAGAAGAAGAGATTAGAAGGAGAATTAGACCACATGATGGTACACTTTTCTTTTATGATTGGTACCTTACAAGTAAATTTTGCTTACATTGTACTAAGGTTGATAAGGTGTGACTTCGACGAGCATTGATTATTGAATCTTAACTTCTTCAACTGAGTGTTTCCACATCAATACTGTAAAACTAGAACTCACACTTTTGATTTCCTTTTCCTTCACATGAATATCCAATCTATTATAATCGTTCATTTGAATCTATGGATGGAAACTTATAATATGCTTCCCATTTTTGCAAACTCTATATCTTGATTATATAACAAGCAAATTATTAAATTATTTCCAGTAATCTTATTCCATTCTCAATGTGAAAGCTGCTCCAATAAAATCAATCTTCCTATTCTATAAAAAATCAATAAACAGAACAATATCAATAGATATCAACAGAACAATCATAACCTAATTTTATTCGAAACTTTTATTGATAAAAATTTGGGAAAAGACAGTTTTGGGCTATGCCTGTTGTCTTCTCCCTACCATATTATATTGTGATAATGGTTTGTGATTGTCTTTTTGTGTAGTTGAGAAGTTGATATTGTGGTAATTATTCATACTTTCTTAGTCTTTTTCATTCAGTTTGTGATTGTCAATGGAATAAATAAATGAATATCGATCCATTAAGGTGCGTACAGATATACGCGCCGCGAACATGAGCAATTTAATTAGCTGACTATATCTGTATTTTTACAGAAACGGTAAGATACAGATATAAAAAGCTTGGCATCAGCTGATTAAAAGTGAATTACTCATGTTCGCGGCGCGTGAATCTGTACGCACCTTTAGATCTCATACAATATCAATTTGAAGAAATTACACAAATGATTCTATTTGTCTACGAATTCACTAAATAGCCCTCACATTCAACTGCAGAAAACCAACCCATATACTTTATTATGATGTTTTCAGCTACCGTAAGAAAACAACACCATAAAGAAGAGAGTCAAGTAACTACTATCTTCCCGGCTTCATCATGAATGAGTTGGAAGATATTTTTCTCAACCAAACTCACGAGAGAAAGAAGATGTTATCAAAGAGTGTTTGTTGATAAGATGTACGGAAGAAGAGAAGTTTCTGAATGAGTGAGTAGACGATGATTGAGAAGTAAATTGGTGGCTGGTGGGGATTCCCTGTGAAGGGGTTCAGGGGGAATTGCCCCCATGTGGTTGTGCGAAGGAGGGGGGAAGAGCGCAAGTCTCCGTTTTGCGTCTGTCAGTCAGACAGATTCAGTGTTCAGTCGGTGTGCGAACTCTGCTCTGGAAAGTAACTCAGTGCGTCTCTTCTCTTTCTCTCTCTTTGTGTCAGTCTGATCTGTGCTTCAGTTTTGCCGGTAAGTTTGTTCTCCAGTGTTATTTGTTGTTGATCACTCAAACAAATTTCATTCATTCATTCTGTTCATTTTTCGCTGTGAATTAATACGCTGGTAGTAGTTTTATCCTGAAAATTAAAATAATTGTTAGGTAAGGGTTTTGTGAATATAGATATTCACGTTATCAAGTCATTTGGAATGATAGAAAGGCATTGCTGCTGCTCTTTTACTTCCCCATCGCCTCATATATTTATTCATTTATTTATTGAATAGAGCAAACAATACAATAGTCGGAGGAGAAAAAACAGGCTATTGCCCAAAACTTCTTCTATTTCCTAATTCTGTCTCAAATCGTCCAAATATTATGTAGGTTATGTCCATTTCAATTTCTACTCCAAATCTGAAACTATGAATCAGAATAGAACAAACAATTTCAAATTTACTAAAATTGATGATAACACTTTCGTAAAAACATGAAACAAACTTTAAATTCACCAATATAGAATAATAAACACATAAATTTTGAGCTCGAAAAAATCACGTCCACCATACCATATAAGTAGATAGTTGTTAACCAAGTTAGAACGGTGAATCTGATCTGATATTAATTGTTGATTATTTTTAATAATAATCAATTATATCTTAGATATAGCCATTATTATTTGTGGAATGAATTCACTCGTATACACTAAGAAAATATAATCTTTTCATCATTTAATTGATTATGTTTATAATTGAGATAAGTATTTTGGTAGTACATCACATTTCTACATAGTCTACAAGCAATTTGACTTCGGTAAGGAGCTACAAAAGGATTGTGCTATCTGATTTGTCGAATGACAGATAGCGAACTACTGTTTATCAGATGCTTACTTTATAGCTTGAATATCATTATAGGCAGAAACAACACAAGGAGCTATCAGATTTGCAAATAACGTAAATAATATCATTCAAATGTGTTCCTCTATGAAAAAATATGATGATTTATATATTATATATTACAATATAAATATTGATTTAGAAAGGCGAGTTGGCACAAAAAGTTATTAATCAACAACGGATCTATTCATGAGAATCAATTGATAAAGCATGGAAGAGTAAATTAGTTATTCAAGTGAAATAGTTATTAATGATTCAAGTGAATCATTTATATGAATCTGAACTAATGATGATGAGTGGACTAATATGAATAATGATGAATACGCACACAAAATCAAACGCTTAATCACAGATCAGTTTGTATTCATCTATTTGAAGACATGGTTGGAAACGTGATGGAATTGATTAAATTAATTAGAAAGGTACATCTAAATCTCCTGTGTTGACTCTAGAATAACAGTCGAAAAAATTATAAGGATTTAAAAGTGTAAATTAGTCCTTTAAAATCCCAGAGGCCCATCATGTAATGGTTCCTCGACACTCCGATTTCAATCGAGGTTATCCTATAGATTTGTTCAAATATTATGTTATTGGAATAATGTGTATGTGTGAATGAATAAAATGAATGTATACAGGGTTGATTTCTGAGTTTTAAAAATAATATTCATCGAATTCACGAATATCAACTTGATATTCTATTCTATTCTATATTAATCAGCTCGTATCGGAATCAGTTCCATGTAGCATGTTGAATCATTGGGTTTCAGTTCCATGTAGCATGTTGAATCATTGGGTTTTGATTGACTGGCAAATCCTACATTCCCTCATAAATAGGACGCATCTCTTCATAGGCACTCATTTGGTAGTTGAATAGCAATTTTCAATTTGCATATAAATTTCATGCGCAGAAATTTGGATTAGTTATCGCACGTGACTGCTGATAGCTTAATTGGATTTGCACGTATAGTATGATGGTTTGAAAATTCTCTTCGATCAAATTCTCAATACGACAAAATTCAATCATTCAAGATGCCAAAAACGTCCAAGAAATTGTGCATTTTGAACGTATTGACTACTTGAAAGAAGATTATGTTTTACCAACAATAATTATTCATATCTACATACTTATTATATAGAAAGGAATAGAATGTATTGTATTGAATTGTATTGTTCAATGCAGGTTTCAGAAATCCTACTAAGCTTGCAAAAACTAACACTTTCAATAAATCTTATTCAATTAAGGACCCCGATTCAAAACTCGAACTCAATTTCAATTCGAAAAATTACTTTCACTCATGTTTCTATGCTACCAAGGGCGAAAGTCAACGACTTAATTTTTACAGCAAGCTGCTGTTCTGTTGTTAATCTCTTAAATCAACAGTGATCTGCCAAATCCGATGTGGATTTTTTGCTTGTGCCGATTCCATAAATGGCACAGTATTATCTACATATATGTAACATACTCTTGTACAGCTATACTGAAACCATCATACAATGTTTGGAAAAAATGGCATTGAGTTTGATCCCAGAAAATGCCATGTAATCCAATGTGATCAGTGATGAAGTATTTCATTTGGGATTTCGCGATCTTAATAATCCTTTCCAATACAGTATGATCTCACAAATCGATTATTGGAATAGATAAGTGTGGCTTTACTCTTGATGTCATAGAGAGAAATGAAGTTCAATGTTAGTTTCAAATTTGGAATCAAGGGTGATTTATAAGAATTGACTAATAATTGTAGGTAAACACGCCAACTTTCAAACCTCGATGTGTATACGTGGAAGAAAAATGGAAATTGGAGGAAACAAGTTTAAAAAAATAAGATCAAAATCATCTACACACGATAATATATTATGAACAATATTATTTCTACTTTGAAGTTGAAATTCAAATAAACTAACAGTAGTATTTGGAATATGTAAGAAATATTGAAGGTTAATTTTTAGAAATAAAGTTGAATCAATATAACTGAAAAACACTCACATTCTTTGGTGTGGCGACCGTTTCGTGCTGGTGTTGCACATTTTCAAGCCAAACAGAAACGGTCGTCGCCACACCAAAGAATGTGAGTCTTTTTTCCACTTTAAAGTTATATAAAATACATTAGTAATAATAATAGTGAAAACAAGATGGATAACCAACAACGAATATAACTGAGAAATTCTTGATCACAATAACAATAGATAAGCTCAGAATCTGTAGTACATAATAAGGTCTGCAGATTTTACGTGAAATCCACGATAATGAATGAATGTATAATGTTGAGAAGATTCTCTTATTCATTTGTTCATTCAAAAAACATTATTCATCGATACAGTTATTATGAAAATGCTGGTCACTATCACACCCATGTTTTCAAATTTTTCGCAAAATTATACTGTTTAACGAACTGGATTCCCTAATGATGTTATAACAACCAATCAGAGTGCTTGTGGGTGTTGACTTGTACTAGACACCTCAAAGTGTACTCGAACGTGATTGGTCGACGTTGTTTGACATGGACGATGTCTCAGCCAACGTTTCCACCAATAGCATTGTGGAGGGTGTTCCCTGATTCATTCTTTTGCTTCTCGTTGCAATTTAATTGACTTAGCACCGATATAGCCTAGTGGACACAGAGTAGGCTTTCTGTTTTTGTCTTGAATAACGTATTCTTTGGTAAGTAACAGTATTCGTTCACTTACATTTTGAATTGACAAAGAAAATGAACAGGAGTTTCGAGTATATAGAGGCTAGCGCTAGAGTTTCGTTGAAGAAAATAGGAAATACCATATTCTGAATTGAAGTTGACTTCTTCATATTTTGTACATTTCTATCAAAATGTATGGACTCTCAAGCAAATTCACTCTCTAACAGTAATTCATAATAATAATCATTACAAATCATCCATAATCATTTAAAAATCGCTATTATAGCCCGACTTTGTTATCTTGATTTCCCTCAATATATTTGAGCATTGAGTTGTCTAAATTTCAAATATGATTTATGGCTTCCAAGTCGAACAACATATCGCTTCCTACGTTTGAGGCAAATCTGAACAGGCGCACCTCAATTAATGATGTGTTTGTGAATTTGAATATGAATTGAATGGCAGGCAAACAAAACAAAACTGTATGACAGGTACTAATTGCTGTCGTTTGAGAAGTTTATTCACTTTGAACTAATAGCAATTATTGAATGGGAAGTATTCCATCCATGCTGACAATTCAACGTGAATCTCACTATATATAAATTATACACTGTCATTTGAATTTTCTCGCTTTTGCAGTGATATTATATTATTTGAGCGTTTCATTATCGAAGCTTGGCTACCATTGGTTGTTTATTTATCACTAAGAAGCTTCTAGAATTGAGGTTCTAATTGAGACAGATACCAATTTAACTAATTGCTTTTTGTACTGAAAATCCTAATTGCTGATGCTCTTATCTTTCTTTCCCATAGGTAGGATAATTTTCCTTAAATTTGAGTATAATTTTGAAATTCTGTTACCTGGATTACCTACGTAAATATAGTTTTGACTCATTGACTAATTTATGGATGATTATAAAATGTTGATCAAATAATGTATGATGTGAAAAAATTGATACAAATAACTAGGTAAGCAATTTCCGTCTTCAATTCAATCGCATACAATGCTCAAAAAACATCGTTCACATCGACAATTTATTCGGAGATAACACTCCTTCCCGTTAGGTTTCCAGTTGTCTACATATTTTTCCAGCTGTATATGCTTATTATTTTATTATTTAGCGTATGGCATTTTTGTCAAAATTAAGAAAATTTCACACTGTTATAAGCGCACGTCAAGTGTTGAAAACTTGAAATGCACTGTATTGCCTGGGGACTGGCTACAGTAAAGTCGTTAGCCTCACCCAGGGAGGCTGAAAATTGAAAATATATGCTAAATTGTATATGCTAAAAATTATAGTTATAATTCACTCGCAATACATTCTGCTCGTGGTTTCTTCAGTTACGTGTTCTAATTGTTATTTCAGTGTACGTGTTTATTTATTCCAGATTCATGAATTTTCATATAGATTCATCTATGTACGGTAATATATATTGAATTAATGTAAAATGTCGATATTTTTCAGTCTCAAAACTGTTATCTCATTCATTATTATATTACGATACTCCCTTACCACTTTCAATGTCAAATAACTAACAATACGTTTCTACAATATTCCTCGACCTGAAACGACTCTCAGAATCTATAAGCAGAATCGAAACACTCTTCTCTGATGCCATACTTGAAATTCACGATAACTGAGAAATGATTACACTCATGAATACTTCTCACCAAAAGAATCAGATTGATTAATTAATATTTACACAGTCATCGAAAATCTTGAAACGAGAAAATTTGGGCGCTCCCCTCACAAAATTTGTGCTAGAATTCTCTCCAAGTCTCTCTCTTGAGCAGGCTGCCTGCATCAAAACACAGCGTTCGATATAAAAATAATCACTCTGTTGAAGTTGATTAATGAGACACTCTGTGTAGTGATTGTTCTATATACAAAGCACACAGAATCCCCTATAAGCGGCTTAGCAGTTTTCAGCATCTACTCATCACTGAGTCAAGCTGGGTGATTTGCATAATGATAATAAAATTGATATCGATTTTCAATGTTGTTATCGAGTTAGAAGTGAATTCACGCTGGGTAGTTGACGCCTTATTACAAAATCAATGCTCTTCGTTCTAGTTATTATTCATTGTATAGTACACACAGATTTACTTTAAACTGTCAGTGTCAGTAATAATTGAATGAGTAACGTTGGTGCGACTTATGAGGAATAATGACAGTTTGAAGTGAATCTCATCTTTGGATTGATCTTGTTTTCATGGAGTGAGATGATTACTGGTTATGTGCTTAAGCTTGAAGGAAACTGTGCATTAACATTTCATATTTATTTTCAAGTTGTACGAAGAGTTCGTGATATAAAATCGTGATAGCAATAAATTGTATACCACATTTGAAGGCTACTTAGTCCACAACTAATTCAAATCGAAAAGCCCTCTTTCATTTGTGATTTTTGTTGACTGGGAGAGGCTTATTTCCAAAATTCTACTGTGATACAAGAGCGGACAGTTTTAATTTATAGTTTTTTAATAGAGATAGAAAATTATACTCAAGACAAAAAGTAGGATTTAGACCTTTTTCTTGATTCTCACATTGCTATCTTCCATATTGTGATCGTAGGTAGTTCCAATCTCCCTCGATTGGTGCTACTAAAATAAAATTTAAACTGTCAAAATTGGTTGAATGAGAAATGCTGTTGTTATTTATAAGGAATGCTGTCACTTTGAAGTGAATCTAGTACTGTTCTAAGAACTCAAAAAAATTTGAAAAAGTTATTGAAGGTTGTAGGCTCACATTATTCATTTTCAGATCTCACTCTAAATCGGAATCATAAATCTACAATATAATAATATTGTTGAAAATGATGTAAGAACACTGGATAACCTTTTTTAGAATGGAATGATTGGTTGATTATCATTTTTCTAGTGAGAATGATATTATTATAGTACGGGGTTTGGAACACACTACTGATAAACATTTATATTCATTCCAGTGAGCTGAGAAAACGAACTTTATTATAATACTCGTAGTGTAAAAAATAATGAGAATGAGAAATGGTTACTGATTATGAATAAACATGAAGAAAATAGCTAAAGTGTGAATATAACACAAAAAGCAAAATTGAATATGGTTGGACATGATACATTATTATCAATTCGTTGGATTTAAATTTTCCCAGTTTGGAACTCTTATAAGTTTGGCACTTCCATCTCTATGAAAATGCACGCTCCACTCGATATATAGTGGAGTCCAACAAATACTATAATATAGAGGAGATTCCACGAACTGTCCAGCTCATTTTGCTAGTACTGTATTGGATGTAATCCATCATATCCGAGATTCCAGTGATTTCAATCACTTTATCATCAAATAGCGATAGATTGCTCCACGTGGTAGAGTGATTGGGTGATTGGCCAGCTTCTCTCCCAACTACAGAACTTTGTCCCTCACTCATTCCCTCTCACTCTGCCCTTCTCACACACACTCTCTCTCTCTCCCACTGTCTCTCACTCTCTCAAATTCTCTTTCTCTCACTCCTTCCTTCCTATACCTTAACTCGTACCCTTTCATTCTATATCTCTCTTTATTTTCCTTCGTGAGTGATTCAAGCCACTCTGAAATCAACACACTATCTCTGGCAGCCGAGCCAACCATCACATTCCATTAGACTGTCAGCATTCCTTATAGCACTAAATTAAACACTTCCCATTCGAACAACGCTGTCAGTTTGTAGTGAATCTCCGCATTAAATTTATTTCAGTACACGTGTCAATCAATGATGCAGCAGCGACTACTTCCTTACTAAGAGGAATGCTGACATATCAACGTGAGGCTCACTATGCATGGCCCAACTAGGGTACTTTGATTGGGCTCTGGATCCGACTAATTAGCTTATCACAACCAATTAATCAAATATAATGTCGAAGGCTTCATGGAATAATATGATACATGATAATACAATACAATAATGATTAAAATTACAAAAATATCCTCCAGCAGAAGTGAATACGTTGATTTGAAATCCTCATAGAAGCATTCTGCCGTCTTTCATGGAGGGAGAGAGTTGGAATCGTCCAATATCTATTTCACTACCTGTTCTCCATGAAAAAAATGTCGAGGCTCTCAATAAAAAAGTTGATTTTCAATGAAAACAACTTTATATTGTCAAAACTACTGATTTATTGAAACAATACTGAAACTAAGTTTTAGAACGGGAAAGAACTACAGAGTATACATAGAATGTAAGATACCGCACCCTCTGGATACAATAATACATTACTTGTTCCTTCAACAGCACTCATACAATACATTGAATTGGTAGCTTGAAACACATAATTTGGTTCATCAACCATACGTAGAACTAAAACCATGAAAATGAAATAATATCGAGATAGATATAGATATAGTTGGATTCTCATAAATAAGATGCTTCAGTAGCCTACACGGGAACGTCAGTTTGATTCTCCAACTCATACAAAGATCATTATTATTTGTAGAACTGTACTAACTTTTCCAAATTCTATTTTCCCGAAAACAAAAGCCTACCTGGTATTTTTCTATGTGTATGTGTATAGTAGCCAATTTTTATTTTCCTACTCCAAAACATTCTGCTAAAAATTCTTCCTCTATGATAATAAGCCTGTTTTAACTATGGTTAGAAAAGATTTCAGTTGAAAAACAAACGAATTTTGCATGAAAAACAGAAATCCAGTCCAAAAGTCACATCAATTTCAGAAATCATTACGATTGCAACAAAGACTGCAATGACAGTAATGTCAAAGTTCTGTCAGGAGCGTTTCAAAAGTACACCTAAAATATTATTATCATGTCAGACAGCTACTATTTACGTGAATGATGTAATTTTTACGCTCCTATTCCTAAAAGTAATGAGTTTCCTTATCCACTCATTTGTCTGTCGGAATGAGAGACTGAACTTAATTGCAATATTAATTTATTGACATTCTTTAACAGTAAAACTAGAGAGAATTCTACACGTGGATGAAAACTTCAACCTATTTAAAAATGAAATTTTAGAGCTCGTCAATTAGGTGAAATTTCATTTCATCTTGTTGAACAGCAAGCTGCTCAGCTGTTACTGTTTGAATGTAATGTTCCACATTGTTGAGTCGAACTATTTTAATCTATAAATTTTTTTTCAACAACAGACAAAAGTTTTATTCATCCCAATCATCATATTGTTCCTTTTTATCATTTCTTTCATCTTTCATTTTTTATTGAAAATTTCGCTGCATTGAATTATAGTTCCAGAAGGACTTACCTATTGTCATTGAAACAGTAATAATGATGGAATGGAATGTCTTCATATTTGTTTGAACACAATCGATTTGCAGTTCCTCCACTTTGAAACTGTAATTTTATTACTCACTTCATTTTCTCTTGTTCTTCAAAGAAGTAAACTGTATTCTATCGCAAATCATCTAATCAATGATTACTATCGATCACGGAATATGTTATAGATATAGAGCATTTAGGTATGTACAGATGCAATGCTATAGAAAGTTTAGAATCTCAGCACAAATCTAATCCATACAGTTCATATTATGGGCCTATATAGAGACGAAACCTTTAATGAGCAAGTTGTATTGAGAAACACAATCTTCTATAATCAGATTCGATTAATACTGTCAGCATTGTTTGAGTGCAGAGCATTGATGTAATTCTTGAGGGATGCCAACGTTTGGAAGTAAACTTCACTAGAACGTTATGTGCATTAATGAAGTTGTGATTTAAACTGTACTAAATTTTCAATTACCTTACTGCATATTTTAGAATCACGTGCCATAGTAGAAGAAGAATTCATTCAAGACTTCACTAAGAGTTTAAATTTGTAATTCAGAACAAAATATCATTTTTAAGTAGTTGGTGCCAAACCATTGATCTCGAACAAAGATCATGATTGAGATTTATTAAACATTCAATGAGATTGAAATCATGCTGACTATTGAAGCTACTTCTCATCAGTGATTGTTAAGCTAACTGTCATCAATAACTTACCTTGATAGTGTGCAATATGTCAATGTTGAGAGCAAACGACTATAATGATGGATAAGTGTGATTGAAGTTTATTGATAATCAATTGAAATAAATGTATAAATTGAGTTACAATGAATTATGTAAATGATTGACATTCTACAATGAGTTTTGAGGAATCTATTTTCAACTTTAATTATCGTATCACTATCGGCGTAGAGAAAATAATACTAATCTCTGCTATCAGCAATGATTACTAATTACATGGACACTTGAAAACTCAATTAATATTCCCTCTAATATACTTATTATCGGCCATCTGATACTACAAGAACAACTTATTATTTCACACCTATTTCAAGCAATCATAGCGAGAACGGGTGTATTATTGATAGATCACAGATTTAAACTTAAGGTTTTCAAGAAAGTTATACTGTAGATCCGTTTTTCATGCGGTTATCAAAATATCGAAACATTTTTTTGGATTCCTGAATGAATCTGAGACTCTTACTTGGATGATGATCTTGGTTTTTATTATTTTCATGAGGATAATGAAGATGAGTAAGTTATGAAAAGGAGATGATGTTGATAAAGGGTGCAGAGAATGTGAAAAGAGAAAGAAAGAGCAATTTTTTAAGATTTAGAATCGGATAACAACAGGAAAGATGGAAGTATGATTACCTGAAGGAACTATAAGTACAAGAAAGAGGGTGAAATTCAAGCAATAGATTGATTAAGTTACAATCATATTGATGTCATAATCATAATAGACTCACAAATCTAGTTCCGAACTACCGTTCTACAATTATTATAGTTCTGTATGAACTGTGGAATGTAGAGTTCGTTCAACTAGCACAAAATGATGTCTGAATCTTTCAGGTTTTTCCCTCATTTCAGTCTCGAACGGTGCCAAGTGTATGGTTGGCTATCATTTGTCATCAGTCAGTAATTGATGTCACATTCTGCGATGACGTACGATGTCTGATGTGGGAGAGAGCCATGCTCCAAAGTTATGCTTTGCAGACGATAGAATGTCATCTCCTTAATTTGAAAAGAAAGATAATATCATAGAAAGTCTTGGAGTGCCTCATCATTTTTTGATTTCTTGGAAATCAATGAACTTGATATCATCAAATTCTATCTTCATCATTATCAACATGCTTGTCTAATATTGTCTATTCACAACGTTTGAAAACGTGACTATATTCCTTTAAATTTAAAATTCGAAATGCTTAACATGTCTTCAATAATAAGGTTATTCTTCTCTTGTTAGTCATTGCCTCGTATTTGGAAAAGTTGAGTACCATCTGCCACGTTTTCATCTTATCTATGACATGATTCATTGCTAATGAAGGAGATCCACACTAATCTCTAAAAAACAGATGACCTATAATAAACGTGAATGTTTAAAAATGTACATTATCGAATCATCCAGTGTTCCATATCCAACTAGAATGGTTCAAGGGAGGAAAAGTAGATACCATTCCCATAAATTAATTCTTATTATTACTTCTCATATTTGATATGATTTTTTAATTAATAGATTATTCAAGAATAAGAGGAAAGGATGGATAAGCTTTCCTCTTCACTCAATCAAAAATCTTGATGTATTTAGAACAATGATAGGCACGTGTGTAAGATACGTTGAAAGTCATTATTACTGTATAATTAAATAAATTCGACGTGAATCATTGATCATCGTATAATCACGTTCAACATTATGTAGGTATTATTGTAGTTATAATTGTGTTTAATCACATTCAACTTTATCACATACTCTACATTGATGTAGGAAAGGACGAGTTGAGAAAGGATTTCTCAAAGCAAGGTATGCAATAATGGAAGTAGAGATTCTGAAAGGATGAAGAAGGAGGTTGAAGAAAGGGCACGGAATTGAGAGGTTGAAGGTTTTGGCTAGAGTGTGCTAAGTTTGACATAAGATATTATCTCAGGAGCAGATTCCAGTTGAAGATAATTGAGGTGAAGATGTAAGGGTATATAACGGTAGTGCAGTGAGGAGTAAGGGAGTAAGGTGCAATTAAGGGAGTAAGAAGTTAAGAGTAATCATATTCTTCATTTTGTAACTTGCGTTAAGGAGGATTTTTGCGTTTTCACCTATCTGCTTCAATATATTTGTTATAATGGATAAATTAAAGAGTAGTAAAGTGAGAAAATAAGGAGTAAAGGGATAAGAGAGTTACAGAGTATGAGTAATAAAGTTAGGTGAGAGCGAGAGGGGGGAGTTTGACGGTGACTTGATGCTTGATGGGGGTTTTGGCGGGAGTATAGGAGGCTCTTTTTGCATTATGTCGTCGTGTTCTCTGTGTTCTGTGTAGCAACTTTCAGTGCAGATCGGTTTTATTGTCGGGTTGAGCAGCAGCGGCGGAGCGGTGGCAGTGTGGCAGTGAGTGACGGCGAGACAATGCTGCTTGCATGCGTGCAGTTGAACGGATTCACTATACTCTGCCTTCATGATTATCGTGTGCAAATGAACGTCAAAAGTGAACAATGGAGGGCTGGAATAGGAGGAGAATGGTTGGAGAAGTGGAGGAGAAGAACGTGTAAGAGCAGGGGGTGGAGAAGGAGTAGTAGTGGGAGCAGGAAAGGAGAAGAAAGTGAGAGAGGAGAAGGAGAATAAGAAGCAGAAGAAAGAGAAGAAGGAGAAGGATGTGAGTGATGAGAATGAGGGGAGGAGTGGTAGTAGGAGGAGAGGGATTGAAGGGTGAAGAATGAGAAGAAGGATGATATGGAGGAAGTGTGTTGAGAGTAATTAGGAAGAGGAGGAGTGGGGAGGAGTGGGGAGGAGTGAGGAGGAGGACGAGAAGGAGAAGAAGGAAGAGGTGTAGGACAAAGGGATGGAGTGGGAGAAAAAGGAGAAAGATGAGGAAGAGAAGCAGAAGAAAGGAGTAGAGAGGATAAAGTTGTATAAAAATGAAGAAGAGCGTTAAAAAAGAAAGATTGAGTGAAACTTCATGGAACGAAGGATGGAAGTGGGATTTCGAGGTCTGAAAGAGGAAGAAGGACGAAGGAGGAGGAACAAGGAGGAGGGTGGAGGAGGAAGAATATGAAAGAAGGAGAAAGAAGAAGGTTAATGATGGAGAAGGAGGAGGAAGATTGAAAAAGAATGCAAAAGAAGGATAGGTATAATTTTCTCAATGATGACCGAATTGATGAAGAAGAAGGAATATAAATGAATAAATGGAGACCAGAGGACCTAAAACTCAACCCAACAGTTGTAAGTTGGTAGCTGGGAGGAAGAAATAAGAAACATCAATTTATTCAAAACAATGGAAATTTCAAATCAGAAGGATAGAAGAAAGACATATAGAATGACGCGTACAATGAAGAGTAAAAAAGTGAAACACGCGATATGATTGAGATACGTCTTCCTACATTGTTAAACTCCCGACAATATGTTGAAATAATTGAGGATGAGAATCCTCAAATTATGTCATGAACATATGTTGTGTTTCACGTCTGTAACATGTAATCCACGATCAACATTCTTCAATCAGGTTATTTCTTGCAAATATCTAAACATTCATCTCTTCAAGAAGGTGGTTAGAGATAGGTTGTTATCTGCTTATCGTCGAACTACTTACTTTTTCTGTTCACTTATTATTTTGAAGGTTGAAATATAAATTTAGTGGTATTCTCCATATTTTTATCAACAGTTTCTAATCATGTTTATGCCAATTGCATTATCATTTGACTATTATGATGAATGGTCATGTACTCGTATAATTCTGATGAATATAAAAATTTTAACATCTAAAAATGTAATGCCACCTCTCTTCGCCCAATTTTTCAATTAAATTCTATACGAATTCATTTTATTTTCATAAAGTGTACATTTTACCATACATCCCCCTGAAAATTACTCCTCTATTATAGAACTCCTCCGTGTTAAGATGAGGGGTTAATACAACAACAAGAAAACAAGAAGCTGACTTTCCACTGTATCAGTTTACAACAACTAAAAATTCTGACTGTTCGGTCTCAAAGATCTCAAATTCACATCATAAGACCCAATTCCATGAAAACCTCTCATTTCACCACGAAATCATAGAACTCTCCATTCATAAATATGTAGCTTCTGAGATCTGATAACTGTGACTTCTGATCTAATAACTGTGACAATCTGATAGACGTTATTCAATGTAAAATCGGCTGCAATTGAAATAATCACAGGAAGCTACAACTGAGAGACTGAGTCAGACCTAGATTTTGTGACTTCAGGTACAGTGAGATCCACTTCAAAACATCATCATTCCTTCTAAATAGCTTGGAGCTTCCCATTGAACTCATGCTGGCAGTTTGGAATGAATCTAACTATATAGCGGTAACTGTTTCCTTTCAAATGTTACTGACGATTCCAACTGGTAACTGTATCATAATTACACACCAATCGAGTCTGACTAATCACCAATAGTTAAGTCTACTTTATTGTTTCCTAGTCGATAATGATGGTTATTATTGATTCTCTATTTGAAAGTGGGACTTGAAATAGTTTGTATTGTACATAGCGTAAAATATACTAGAATGGAATGACTTTTTCATTTGATGAAGTGGGCTATAAGAAGCATTTAATTCATTCATATACCAGTAATGTGAACAAAGTTCTGGAATGAACAGGTTTTCTCTTGAATTCTCACAAATTAAGTAATTTGTTTCAGAAATAGGGTCATTGTAATGTTAGTCCAAGTTTTAGTACAAAAATATTATTATGAACTGAATATGTTGGAACTAGATGGATAAAAAACTGAAGTTGTCCGTACCATATGCCATTTCTGTGTGAATTGGACCTCAGAGCAGATCAATCATGAAAGATGAATGCGTAAAATTGGAAGGCATAATATGGGTTTGAAGCAGACCTTCTGTTCTTTCTCCACTTGAAGTACGCTCAAGGCCGAATTTAAGTATCGCTATGGCCTTCCCTCTACTTAGTTCAATTCATTTTAATTCAGATCGGTACAAATTGAGTGCAGTCCAATGACCAATTGAATTAAGATAATTGCAAGTGGTTCAACTCTGAGGAAGTAGGAATCAGTTGGAATTACTCTACAACTCTCTGTCACTACAGAATCTGACTGAATCAACTGAATTACTCTACAACTCTCTGTCACTACAGAATCTGACTGTATGATTCAATCCAAATCATTGTAGAAAAATGTTGAATTAACTATAGTTGAAATTGTCAATTAAACTTTTCAACTGATATTCCTCGTCATACAAAGAGCGCTTGGCTGTGATAGTTGATATATCCGCCTTGATGGAAAATAGTGTAATTGAGTTGATTTGTTTCAATTACTCTACATGAAAAAATTTAAGATAATTGTGACAAATAAGTTATGAAGGTTGTCAACCTGGTTTTGAATAATTATATTTTTTCACAATCAGAGCAATCGATGTGATGACTAAAGTTGGTGATGATTGATAACGTGACCGGTTTGTGATAACTTCATCAGATTCCAATGAATTAGAATAATGACTGTGTAATTTGTTACCTGTACTTTTTACTGTTGAGAAAACTGACAATCTTGGATTTGTCACCTGATTTTTTCAAATACAAATTACTTGTTTAATCGCACCTGTCAAAATATAATGAATTAAATAATATTTTTTCAGGACATTTTACATGATTAGGTATAATTTACAGATAATAAATCGCTTCATCGCTTAAAGTAGCCCAATACTCAATTGAACGTGATTATTTTTCAGGAAGTTTGAAGTCCATTGGAGAATCACCTGACGTATAAGGTGAGCTATGTATTCAAGTTTTTTTCAACAATTATGGAAAGAATAAGTACTTCTACCATATGACTGTATTATTAATCATTCTCGTGTAACATCTCGTATTCAAATTTTAAAACCTAGCAATTTTAACGACTTATGTGTTCTGTATATCATAAATGATATACAGTAAAATTATTGTGCTATAATAATTCCATCTTCAACTATAAAATGGACTAATATTTTTATTTCATATTCAATAGTTTTTTCTGTTGAAGCAAGTAGGATAAGCGATGAGAAGAACGTAAAAAAGAAATAATATTATATTCTTGAATTTGTTAAAGAAATAGTACACATCTTTCTATGTCATATTGATCAAATAGGTCTACACGGTTCAAGGTATGCATCCGAATCTTGCCTCAAACTAGAACCTTCTAGTTTCAAGTTGACTAGCACGTCATTTGTAATCATCATGACCAATCATACCAAATAAATCATCATTCATCAAAGTATTAATAATATGACTAGATTATAATTATTATGAATTATGTTTATTTTTCATTTTTGAAGTACGGTAACTTATCATTTTGATAACGTAGTAATCTTCCAGTGACTGAAATAGAGATGAACAGTTCATTAGCAGTTAATTTAGCATAGAATCAATGAATAGATTGAATAGATTATCATGGATGTGCGATAGCTTCAGGCTGATGTTGATAGCATTCAGCACTGACGGCAGTCTCTAATTTAACATGCCGATACTTTGGTGAAATTCATTTCAATCTGTCACTAATCCTTGGCAATAACATCGATGCTTCTCATTCAAACAATACTGACAATATAAATTGAGTCTCATGAACCTGATTCCTCATTAATTGAATCTAATTGACACAATCAATAATCAACTGCTGTATATTGAAGCCTATTGGTACATTAAACATTGTTGTTGAATTATTATCAATTACGATTAGTTAATGAGATAAGTGATTTAATAGGCATACATTAGAATTGATTTTATCATTATCATTTATGTCTGAAATGCATTTAAATGTAAACATTCATGTACATTATAGTCGTAGAGCTTCACAATGTTGCATTTAGAGGCCCGGTTCATAATGCCTAATATGGCGAGAGTTACAGGGAGACTTGGATATAATAGTTGAATCTGTGTTCGATGAGATAAAATGGCATGGTATAGGATGAACAATAAAGAATTTATTATAATAATGAATCATAATAGTAAAAAAGTAGATATAGGATAGTTATTGGAATAGAGAGAAAGATGGAAGAAGATAATCGACAAGCTATAAGACGCTGTATGTAGATAAAATTTTGTATTCTATAATTTTGCCAATTATTATTCACCTCGTATGAGAGGCTTTTGTTCTGTAAAGAATGTCAATAGAGCTCATTTATCTATTGGGATTAAATTGTTCTGCAAGTTTTGAAGAGGATAAAGAATATAGGCTACTCGTGATATACAGAATTCATGATAGAGAATAGATTAGAATAGTAAATCTATATGATACGTTTTAGAGATGATATTCTCTATTCATTTATACTTACATAAGTACACTATTGAAATGATAGGGAGAGGAAAAATATGCTTCCGTGATTGAAGGTATATTGATTGAAGAAGAAATTTCTACGAGTGAATTGAGAAGGAACAATTATATAGCTCACTCAAGCAAACCTTAATGTTGCATGTTTTCAAATGCTTGTGTTTTTCCAAACAATTTCTATATAAAACATACTCAATTATGGATCAAAGCTGTTTAAATTAATATTATTAGACTTACACATTGTTATTCCATATCCTGGTACTCTTCGAATAATAACTATCACGAGTGGAAATACCTGATGCAAGATAAGATCTGAGCAACGCATAGTTCAATCTGGAACTCTCCCATACCTTCCTCTAATAAGAAGTTTCCTGTAATTTCTATTTACATTCAATACTGGATATTACGGAACTTGTTCATATCATAGACCACTTACACAACGAATAACATTAAAATTGGGTTATTATTTAAATATAAAAACAAAACGACGACTTATCTCTCTAAAAAATCGGCAGCTGTTATTATAATTTCAGTGTTTTTCCAGGATTCAGTATTCCTTTTTCAGTTTGTTTTATCTTATTCCTTCTGTTCGTTCCTCCACTCACTTCTTCACGATTATCCATTTTTCCACATCTTATTCCACGTGCTATCCTCCTTTTTATTGTACATTATTCTCTTCATTAACTTTCTCTATAATTCTCCTTCTCTACTCTTAATCATCTATTCCTTCTTGATATTTTTCCCTTATCTTGATACACATTGGCATTTCTCTTATTACTCTATTCTTCTATTATTCTCATTACTCCGTTCTTCTATTCAATTTTTACTTTCCTTGCCCTATTAAGGAAAGTATTGCTTTCCGAAGAAAATTAAGTTACCCCAATTTCTAAATTTTTATACGTTTCAAGGTCCCCTGAGTCCAAAAAAGTGGTTTTTGGGTATTGGTCTGTATGTGTGTGTGTGTGTGTGTGTTGTGTGTGTGTGTGTGTGTGTGTGTGTGTGTGGTGTGTGTGTGTGGTGTGTGGTGTGTGTGTGTGTTGTGTGTGTGTGGTGTGTGTGTGTGTGTGTGTGTGGTGGTGTGTGTTGTTGTGTGTGTGTGTGTGTGTGGTGTGTGTGGTGTGTGTGTGTGTTGTGTGTGTGTGTGGTGTGTGTGTGTGTGTGTGGTGTGTGGTGTGTGTGTGTGTGGTGTGTGTGTGTGTGTGTTGTGGGTGTGTGTGTTGTGTGTGTGTTATATATGAGTGTATGTGCGTCTGTGTACACGATATCTCATCTCCCAATCAACGTTATGACTTGCAATTTGGAACTTAAGGTCCTTCCCGTATAAGGATCCGACACGAACAATTTCGATCAAATCCAATTCAAGATGGTGGCTGAAATAGCGAAAATGTTGTCAAAAACAGGTTTTTTCGCGATTTTCTCGAAAACGGCTCCAACAATTTTGATTGAATCTTCACCTAAAATAGTCATTGATAAGCTCTATCAACTGCCACATGTCCCATATCTGTAAAAATTTCAAGAGCTCCGCCCCATCAATGCAAAGTGTGATTTTAGATTCTCAATTATCAGGCTTCAGATACAATTTGAACAAAAAAATTCAAGTGGAAAAGATTGAGCATAAAAATATTTACAATTAATGTTCAGTGACATTTTCACCTAAAATTGGAAATAATCTCGAAATTCGAGAAAATGTGTTTATTCAATAATGCAAAACGGTTGGCAACTGTTGATTCTATTAAATCATTCACTATGAAGAGATAGCAGACTTTGTGTGTCTCCAGCGTTATTGTCCTGTCACCAGCTGGCAGATCTTTGAATAGAAGACATGAGATGCGCGTGTACACTAGCGTCAGGTGATAAATTTTCATAACGGCAAGGAAAGTTGTGTGAGTGCGCCACATCAGATTTTTTTAATTTCTCTCCTCGTTCATCTTTCCACTCTGTTTCAACTGATGTTTATAAGTTGCTTTCATTTTATCTCACTTTTTCCTCTTGATACTCACTTACTCTCCTCTTATATCTCATTCTCTGTTTTTTTTATTATTCCTCTGTGATCGTTCAACCCCTCTCTTCTTCCCCTCTCGCAGACTCTACTCAAATACCCCTTGTTTGTCTATCATTTCACTTACTTCAACCAACCTTATAACTTGAAGTTACAACCCCATTCCAATACATCATTTTAGTATACCATCCAATTATCAATTCCTTCTTTCATCTTCAAATCATATATTTTTTTATTTCTTGATATAATAGCACTCATTCGAGTCCGCCCTCCTAGGTTTTTAATAAAGGCAGCTAATCAATCAATCAATCATTCTTTCAGTATGTTTTCCTCTCCCATGTTAATTCTTATGCTCTTCAATGTTTTTCCACGCTCTCCCATTTTTCCACAAACACACAACATCATATTAGTTTTCTTTCCCATTTCCATAAAACAGGTACCATCACACCCATATACAACGAGTGTGGGTTTTTACGCGGACCAAGCTCTGTCTATGGAAAGCACAGAACAATGGTCTAGTTAGAGCGGTTAGTTAACAACAGTGAGATACTTCCCATCATTACAACTGTCCTATTGAGATTCACTTCACACTGTCACCATTGATTCAATAGGAAGAAGATTCTGAGATCAGACCAACGTTTGAAATTTCAAACTTACATAGTAAGAGTCACTTTGAGTTGTCAGCATTGACTAAATGTGAAGCACAATAAGATATTTGTAAGGAATGCTGACAGTGAGTCGCACTGCAGGTAAAGTCATCAAACTATATTATGTTTATATACATGTTGCATTGCGCTCCACATTGTAATCACCTTGTATTTTACATTGTATAGAAGTACAGACACACAGTAGTTCTATATAGGCTCAGCATACCGGATATTCCAGCAATGACGGTAGACTGTCCGATGAAGTAGGAGGGGGGATGAGTGAATTATATGTAATGGGAGGGGGAGGAGAAGGAAGCATGGTAACACGTGGTCTACGCTTGTTTGAGAGGTAACTGAAGCGTGTTTGAGTACGTCCGTACAAGTACACTAGAATAAGTTACCTTACCAGGATAAGTTACAACTATAAGTTAAGTTTAGTTAGTGCAAATCACTACTTCAAACTATCGGCATTCCTTGTGAATAGTATCAATGCTTCTCATTCAGAAAATGTTGATAGTATAAAGTGAATCTCACCACATTGTATTAACAATTAAATAAATATTAAGTAAATGTTTCGTATTCACCTCATGCTGACACATCAAAGTGAATTTCAGTTGAACTAAATTCAAAGTTAATGTAAGTTAGGATTTACTAACGATATGTTTTTGGTTCATTAATACAACTTTTGCAGAACTCGATTGGAAAAATGAAATGGAATATCATAGTACCTATATTTTGAAAATAAAAAAAATTACTAGTTTCTGTGTTCACATCTTCAGGTTATAGAATAAACTTCAAATCAGAATCAAATGATTTATAGTACCCTTTTTTAAAAATAATAAAGTAATAGATCAAGAATACAATTTATAGTCTATATGAACTCAAAATCATTTGATTTTGATTTGAAATTTATTTTATAACCTGGAGATGGCGTGAACACCAGAACTAGGAGTTTCAATGTATTCTTAATCCATTATTTTAGAAAAAGGTTCTATAATTCTATTTTATAAATAATAGAAATAAGTAGCCCTGATTTCATGCATTTTAAGAAGATATAGAAAAATGAAGTTTGAAATCAAGATTCAAATGCACATCAAACTCTTGGAACTGCTATCAATCAAATGTGATAATTTCTCATTATTCATGATTGTTCTAATAAATTATTGGATTGATATACCGTTTGTTGAAATGTGCTATTTTTGTTTGTTTCGATTTTGCAAAATCAAATTTCTGAGTTTGAAATGTATCTTGTATCATTGAGTAAAACTTGACGTCTGGTTTGTTCGTTGACTTCGTGTGATGCCATATTTTTACGTCGGTTAATTGGAATCTGTGCAAACGGCAATAAGAGAAATCTTATTAGAATTTGATTAAGAAAGCATAGTCTACTTCAATGAAAAAATCAGCCGAGAAGAACTAGCATTTAGCTATTGAACAAATAATAGACTCATTTCCGTGAAAGGAAGAAGAAGAGGAGAAAGAAGATTTTAAACTGTCAGAATTAGTTTCATGGAGTTCCCTGATGTTATTAATAAGAAATGCTGACAAATTGAGGTGGATCTCACGTTGAGGATGGCAAAGCAAATATTTGGCCGAAATTGATTTTGAAGAGACCCAAGTTATGTAACCGCTACGAGTGACCACAACGTCAATAATGATCGTCCATAAGTCATTGACTGTCAGTAATGACTGTTTATAAGTCATTGACTGTCAGTAATGACTGTTTATAAGTCATTGACAGTCAGCAATGACTGTCTAGTCTATCTAGTCTGGCAGAGCGATACTAACACATATGCGAAGTGCAGTAATAGCACTCGACATGCATTTTACTTGCATGCATGCACACAAACATGCATGAACGTGGAATGTGAAGTCATACATGCGGAAACTAGGCACTGATTGCGGTAGACTCGTTCCTATGATTAGATTCACATGGATCTGTCAGAATTTGTTGAATGAGAAGCACATATGTTATCCACAAGGATTGATGCCAGTTCAAAGAGAATACCTACTCGTATATCTAGTAATAAGAAACGTGGGAAGGGTTCTAGTAGTGTCTGTGATGATAAAGGCGCAAGGTGGTGGAGGAGAGATATGGAAATGGTGGAATGAGAAAGAAAGAGTGAATGTGTGATTGAGAGAATAGTGAATAAGAGAAGGGATGGAAATGGTGAAATGAGAGAGAAAGCGAGAATGTGTTATTGAGAGAAGGAATAGGAATGATTATGAGACGAATGAGGAAGAAGCGGGGAGTAAGAGAGGAATATGTTGTGGATTCTAGTGAAGATTATGTGTTAAAAAGAACGGCTGGGAGGGGAATACATTACGGGATGGAGAAGGAGAGAAAAAAAGGAGGAATTGGAGGATTGATAATTGGAGAAGAATGAGATTAAGAAAGAAAAAGAAGAAGAAGAAGAAGAAGGAGGAGGAGGAGGAGGAGGAGAAAAGACGAAGAAAAAGGAGAAGATGAAGAAGGAGGAGGGAGAGGAGGAGGAGGAGGAGGAGGAGGAGGATGAGAGGGACAAACTTATGAAACTATCTAAGGATATGGATGGAGGATAGAGGGGGGAAGAAGTGGGAATACTGAACGTGAGGGGAAGAGTATGTGAAAGGAATAAAGGATGAGAGAGATGGATAATAGTGAAGTGAGGGGAAAGAAGGTAATAAAGCAAGAAAGTAAAAGCAATGTAATCGAGACATGGGGATGACAGATGTAAGAGGGAACAGAAGAAAAGAATGAAAAATAACAAGATGAGGTGAACAAATATTGGTTGAAATAAAAACGGGATTAATGTAGAATGCGTGAAGGGGGTGATCATAATGAAAGGCAGATATGAAAGATGATACTGTTTATTAGAAGATAGAAGAGGAAGAAGGATGTTGGAGAAATGCAGAAGAAGATGATGAGGAAGAGAGTATCCTATGTATCCATACTAATGACTCTCTCTTCGACGATGTGTTGCATACACATACATGTTGTGATACATGCTGCGTCACATGTATGTTTGTCACCCACTCAGTAGCGTATGGAACGCATTTGGTGATTTTCCAATTGATTGAATTGGAAAATGATGAGGAAGCCCCATTTCATATCATCGCAAGTAATTGGATGTCTGAGACTTGCAGAAGAGAGCTATATGAGTAAGGATCTTGTGTAGATTCATCCCAGTTCATATACAGTAATATATTATTACTATAGTGTGATCCACTTTAGAAAGTCAGTGGAAATGTTAGGATGGCTTAGCTGCAAATTTCCTTTATCCGCCACCTTCTATATACTGTAGCTGTGATTCAAGTTATACCGGTCTATCTGATATAATATGACTAGTTTACTCTTGTTATTAATCATCAACTTCATCTCAAATATCCAAGAAAATATATCTTCACATGATTCAGTAATAATTCTTCGTAATTAAGATCAGATAGCCTAGTGGTTCATTTTACATATTATATTTATTCACAACCTACACAAGATTTGGCACCTGTGCGAGGTTGGAGAAGGATAAATAAAATTAAATATCCTGGTGGTTCATTATACATATTATATTATAAAGTACTCAGAAGTTGTATAGACGCTCCTTGGTCCATCAGGAACTGTGATCTCCACCGCGACCTGCGAGTGGCGACTCAACCAATTGGATTTACCTTCACAAACAATATTCTTATCAATTTAAGCCAAAATAGAATAGCTTATTAGCCTTCAACCACTTGCTATGAAAATTTAAAAAATATATTATATTATATTATATTATATTATATGATATTATATTATATTATATTATATTATATTTATTCATAGCCTACAAAATATTTGGCACCTGTGCGGGGTTGGTGAAGGATAGAGCTATCTGCTTTGTCTTTTAACAGACAAGAATAGCAAACCAATGCTAATCAGGTGCTGGCTTTAAAACATGTATCTCACTCCAGTTATACTTATGAGAAGCTACTCAAAAAGTTTCACTCATGCAGCCGTGAGACATTTCATTATAGCCGGCCTGCAAAATCCTATTTATTTATTAAAATAAATTAATGGTATCATTGAATTGGTTCGTCATATTATGAATTGAATGAAAACCAGATAAGTGTTTCAATAGTGCAATATCCTTCGTCCTATCCATAGAAAAATCATTCAATTATAAAATTATTTATGAGGAATGAGATTATAATATGAATTGTGAGGAATGACATCAGCTGAGAATAACAATATTTTCAATTCTTTGTTTCTTCTGCATTTCGTTTCTCCTGCAACTTCGCGTCACATCTTACTAGCATAAACTGTTTTAAATGCCTTGCCACATATATCACTCATCCACACACACAAACTGCAAACAAACCATCCATTCTACACTTAACTCCAGTTATCAGCACTCATTTCAATCATTCAGTTTGTCAGGAATTATTTGAGCGTGAACTTTTCAGATTGAGATTCATCTTAAACTGTCAGCAATTCTTAAGAATAACACCAATGCTTCACACACATTCAAGCTATGCTGAGGGCTCACCAGTGAAAAAAATTCTAGCGGGACAGAGCTGACGTATTTACACCATCACGAATATTTATTAATTTCGGCCACCAAATTTTATTATTAGCCGTTTGCGTCAGCAGCAACCAAATTCAAATTTAATTCCAGACTCCATCGATGCAAATTTACACTAATACACGTCAGCAAGATGAATGGGAAATTTTAAACGCAATTTCATGTGAATTATTATTACAAGTGGGATATATCATGGGACTCAGAATAGGATTTTAATGCTCAACTGTTCTAGATAATCTTCCGTCATCCTTTGATCTATATATTCAAGTGTTTCGATAAGTGAAGGTCGGAATAATAATGAACTGTTTGAAGTATCTTATATTTGGGGGAAGCTTGAAATTTTCAATGATATTTTGGGAGATAAAATACGGCAAGACAAATTATATTTTTTTAATTACTCTCTAGAGGTTGGAGTGTATTCAATTTCCAAATTCTGATAGAATCAACAATAAACATTTATGATAAGTTTTTGATCCATTAAGCCTCCCAAACTTATTGAATCTCATAGAGACAAAGACCATTATACCCATACAACAATATAGACTCAATGAGTGTCCTAGAACCTGACCATATGCATCATCTACGTTGCTAATCTACGATCAAATGAAGGCATAGGCGCAAAGCTTATACCACATTCCGAGTTCAAACCAACAGTTGATCTCCATTTGAATCGAGATGATACATATGGGCCTAAGTGAGTTTGATGTCCATAACGATTTTTATAGAGTTTAAAATCGTATCCCGGTGGTTTGGGATCTACCAGAAAATACTGTTCGATTCATCTATCATGATGATTCCATTATGGATCTCATATGAGCATCAGTCTCAGGCTCAGCTGAACAAGAAAAAGTCACATATACTACATGAACAGACTATCTACAAACTGAACCATCAACTACTGCACTACAACCTATGAGCAATGAGCAGTAATTTAGGTGCTTCATATCAGTCACAGTATGTCTGCTGGTGGCAGTTAGACACATGTGGGGGGTGTGTGAGGGTTGTTGGAGAGGGGTGGTTAGGGGGAGACGATGCATTAGAAGGGTCTTTCCAGTGGCCTAGTTGCAATCTGAATATTGCATACTGGCCTGTGCTACTAACACTACTCGACATTGTTTCAAGTGGTCTGCTTCGTTGTACTGAAAGACTGACAAGTCGCATGGTTTGTTTACTCCCAATTTTGAAATGTGGCGGAGATATATTTGTTTTCACAGTTGAAGTTGTGTTTCTCAATTCTATAATAATGCATTGATAACATTTTATTGTATTGTATGAATCACCTTGCAATCCATTGAAAATGTGTAATTATTGAGAATCGATGCTAGACTAACCAAAACTGTGTTCTTAGTTGTAACATTCCGTGTGGGAACTTGTGCCTTAAAAAAAAAAGTAAATTCGTATGGCTTTTGTTGGTGGGGAGTCCCTTGCGGGAAGGTCCCACCGCCTGAATATATAATTTAAGCCGTCAATGGGCCTTACGACTGTCATACTTCAGCCGGGACCGACAGTTTAACGTGTCCACCGATAACACGGGAGTGATCAGATAACACTTGTGCCTTAATTATTATTGAGAGATTGCAAATTATAATCAGTGGTGTTCTGAACCAAAAGTGAATTTACGTTTACAGTTCAGTGATTTGTGCGAAAAATTAAATCAGAATCAGCTTGTGATTATGGATTATGGAGAAAATAGTAAAAATAAGCTGAAATTTCTTACATTTTAGTCAATGGCCTCTTTGCATAATAAGAGAGCTCACCCGATTCTTAACCTTTTATAGGTTGCTTTATGAAATAATCTTCAAAGTCCTTCATAGAATCGTTGGGTACTTTTAGGAATCCGAACTCACCTCAACTCAATTGAGGAAAATCCTCGGAAACCCATTTTTAATCGGCCGAAATGTTATGTGTGATCACGGTCGAAAGTCACTACTCCTGTGGTTCGAAAATAAAAATCATCAATTCACGGAAACATTTCTGAAAACCCGGTTTTTGGAATAATAGTATTAGATGAGCAATATTCTCATGTGAAAATTAAAATATATTGAATAGTGTTTGTGATGAGTGTACTGTGTGGTCTGCTCCTACCTATTTTCCCCCACGAAACTATTCGGCTAATTGAAATAGAAATCAGTCATCGTAGACCTTGAGTCCTGGAACATTCAGAAATAAATAATTATCATCAAAAGCCCATCAATGAACTTCCAAATTTAGTTCATCAAAATTCTGCACACCATTAAAAACACCAGAAATAACAGACTAGATATTTTCGTGAGCGAACTGATATTATCGAATAGAAATTCGCAAATTATATTTTTGCTGCTTGACTGCACTGATTGCTGGGAGCGATTGCTTTGAACTTGATCGACCAACGAAAAGCAGCCTGCCAAGAGCTGCTGCATTCTCAGAATAGGCACACAGATCAGATTGAAAGAAGCTACTCAAAGAAGTGGAAATTATCCAGACTACCTCAATAAAACTCAACGAAGCGCCTCACAGACGAAAATAACTCCTCACTTTGCCCCTCAATCAATCAGGCCACTAAATGAGGCATCAATCTGAGGTGAGGAGGAGCTGCGGGTCTGAGGAGAAGGAGGAAGAGGAAGAGAAGTAGGAAAAACATCGACGCGTTTTACGAATAATAATGGGAGTTGAAGGTCCCGGGTTCGAGGCTAACAGTTCAAGTGGCAGAATGTGCGTTTGTTTTTGAGGTTAGATCTAACCGATGATTTCTATTCGTTAGTGATTTGAATTGATGGCTATTACTGCAAGTTGTATGTAATAAGTGTGTTTGGCATGGGGGAGCAGCACTTTGGACCACGGTATATTGAAGAAGATCTTCTTCTAACTACCGTGCTTTGGACCACGGATGCAACCCATTGTGAAAACAGTATTTGTGCGATGGAATCAATAGAGAAGTCATAAATGATCCAAATTCCTGTTTCATTTTCGTTTTTCTTCAAATATTGATGGATTTATATGCGCAAGAATATGTGAGATAGCGTGAATATGTGACATTCATCAGAGCTTATCAATATAGGCTGATTATGTTGCTAATCTGATGATGATCTCATAATGCCTATCGAAAATAAAATATTCACCAATAAGGAAAATTAGAGATTAAAATGAGGATAAAATAAAAGGAAATAGGAGAAGATATGATAGATATAATTGTAATTTGAATATTCATTAGACTACCACGATTCTGCATTCAAAAATTGAATTACCTTTAGATAGGCCTACTTCAAGGTAGATAAATAATTTTATTAATTTGATGCCCAATGGAGAAGGGTTGGTGAATGATAGTCGTCAAACAGATTTATATCCAATTGGAATATGTTGGTTTCCATACTGAAAGAGAAATACGAATAATATTGATATCGTGTATTCGAGGAAAGGATGCCTAAAATTAGATCAGACTGGGAAACCAGGTGACATCTCTTTCAATCGACAATTCAAATACTCATTGAACTGATCTCATATAAATAATTATCATCCATATTAATTAATTGAATTACAAAGAACATCCACTAGTTTTCTTCAGAACAATCAAATTGGCGGAATCTTGGCGAATATTTTGTTCAAAAGTTACAATTTACAATCAACATTGTATCGAGTGAGAAAGAATGGACCCACTTCAAGACATAAGAACGAAAGACAATTCATTCATAAGTTACTTGCCACCAATATTCCTCCGCGTTATGAATTTCTTCCGGTTATGGCCGGAAAGTTGTAACTTTTCAAAGTTTTAGGAGAAATAAAACACATAGAACTTGGAAAGCTCCAAGTTTATATTGCCACCAACTTGATAAAGACATAGCAATATAATGTATTGCTGTGGATAAGGATTGGGTAAATGTATTACTATAGATGAGGGTGACGCAACTTTATATAAATCTACAAAGTTTCTCATAAAGGAAACAGTTGATAGTTTGATAGAAATGTTTGTAATAGTGAATGAACGGGCATCCATGGATAACACAATCATCCTTCATAAACATTTGGAAGGAAGTCGAAAAAGAACATAATTATGATGAAGAGTACTAATAAAAGAGAATTATTCAGCAGAAGAATGAGAGGAAGGGTTCACAACTGCACATTCAGAGGAAGATGTTAGAGAAGAGACGGATAATGGTGATGAATTCCAGGGAATAAAAGATGATATTCTGGTGAAGATAGAGGCATAATTCAGAAAGAAGAGAAACGGAAAGACATTAAAATTGCAACGGCTGTCATAGAATAAAGAAAAGAGAGGGAGAGAGAATAATCAATCGATAATCCATATTTTGGAGAATATTGAGGATAGGAAGCAGAATAAGAAGAGAATAAATTTGAAAATCTGCTTTGTGAAACTAAAATTTGACTGAAAATTTGATTTTGTGGACTGAAAATTTTGTGGAGTGAACAACTACAAGACTTGACCTATTTCGAACTATGTATAACTTTATCTAAATTTGGGAGAGGAATAGCACAAAAGGTTACCTTATTTTTTCTTCCGTATCATTTTGTATAATGTACTTATTGTATGAATCCATAGAGAATGAAGAATAAAGAATGAATTAAAAAATCGGTTATTGATTAAGCAAGTGAGGAATCGGACCGAAAATTATTCTGATAAATAACACCGGCAAATGGTAAGCAATTGCGGGTAAATGAGCTAAGAAGTACCTAATTGAAACAATAAGAAAGTGTTGAATAAAAATTAACATGAAGAAGCATCAGAAAGAGTTAAATTAGCAGAATGAGAAGATAGATTAGATGATGATACGGAGATTGGCATGTGAAAGAAGAATTATTGAAAGCAGTCAATTTAGCAAAATGAGGAGGTAAGAGTAGAGAAAACAAAGTATTTTAGTAGATACAGTAAAAATTGAAGAGTTGATTGATAAAAGGAATTGAAAAATAGAATTTGACCAGGAAGAAAACAAAGATAAGATGAGACAGGTGACAAAATAGGACAAATTGAGCATCACAGTCAGGAAAAGAAACAGGAGGTAGAGGGAGCAAAAGAGGCAGAAAATGCAACACGATGAAGAAAATCATAGATGGAAATCGAGATGAGTTGAAAAAGCTCAGGTGGAAGGAAATCAAGGAAACCTGTGGATGAGAGAGTGGAAGATAAGATGAAATAACCGATCAAGGAAGAATGACTCATTTTACTGAGTGAGAAGGAGAACGCAAATAGCGAAGAAGAAAGTGAACAGGAAAGAGAAGAAGTAGCATAGAAGAAGAAAAGGAGAACTCCACTACTATCTATGAACATTTGAGAGAGCAGTGAAAAGATTAGGGTCACATTTCGGTGAAAACATTCACGTTTCTCGTACTTATGCGTCTGTTTCTTCAAGTCTTATCTTCACCACTGAATCTTCTTCTTGTTCTTCTTGTTCTTCTTCTTCTTCTTCTCCTTCTTCTTCTTCTTCTTCTTCTTCTTCTTCTCCCTCTCCTTCTTCAGCTCCACCTCCTCCTCCTCATTCTCCTCCTCCTCCTCTGACTGTACCTCCTATACTCCTCCTCCTTCTCTTACTTCTTCTCCCCCTGGTGCTGCTCCTCCACCTCCTACTCCTCATCATCCACCTCCTCCTCTAACTCTTGCTTCTCCTCTTTCGCCGCGTCTTACATCTCTTCAACGTTCGTTCATCCCAGTGGATACATCTCAGCCAACCGTATTATATTGACAAACAAAACTTTTCCACTCCTATTGTTAGCGATGGCTGCTCCAACCGCCAACTCGAAACCTCGAAATATGTAACTCCTGTTTCAATAATCCGATTTAATATTGTTGGGCGGGAATCTCATAAAACGTGCTTGTTCGATTCTGATTTCCTTGTTCCCTCTTTATAGAATTGATAGATTAATTAGAAGAAGTTAAAAGCAGTGAATGATTGAAGTACTGACGTATTATAAAGGATTTGATAGTTGGAGGATTCCATCTTCAAGTATGGGATTCAAGTTTAATTGAAAACTTGACTCTCAGTTCTTGGAAATGATTTCATTCAGTTAGGAAGAAGCCCTATCACTTCAGGTAATGGCAGAACAACATTTTGGGTTTCTTTCGAACATAATCACGTCAAGTGAAAAGATGTGAATTTCCCACTCAAAATTATATTGCACCTCACGTAGACGACAGATTATTGATTTAATGAAATCAGCAAGAATGATGTTTGTTGGTAATGCAGATACTGTATTCTACAATTGAATTGAGAAGCCTTCCTTATGCCTTGTTCACACTGAACAAATGTTCGACAAACATGTTTGTTGGAAATTTTGGACACATTTTATTATGTTTGACAAACAATGTTTGCTCGTGGCCAGTGTGACGCGTCACCTAACAAAAATTTGATGCATTGTTTTCAATTGGAGTGCGCATGCCTAGGACGATGCGGATTGGTATCCAATTATTGAAAACAATGCAACAAAAGAATCTAATCGTTCGATCCGTCCGATGACGATCTGTGTGTGCCTACCTTAAGTGGGAAGAACAGGTTTTATGTTTTACAGCTGTTTTACAGTTGTCAACTCTGAAAATGTTTGGAAAAACATTCATTTTTTGTTTGACAAACAATGATTGTCCAAACTTTTTAAAATGTTTGTCCCTGAGCTCCTCAACAAACATGTTTGCCGATTATGTATGTCGAACATTTGTTCAGTGTGGACACGGCTTTACAGAATATGGTAGAAGGTACCAAACAATCATTATCCTATTAGTGGCATTTCCAAAAAGGACACTTCTCCTATTGACGGGATGATGAAGGAGGAAAATCACGGTTAAAATCAGAGGAAATTGTGACTTCTATAAACTCTATTTTGGATCACTTTACCTGAAGTGTAATTCACTTCAAACCAAGGTACTTGGAATACAGAATGTGTTCTAGGTACATTGCTTCAAACTGTTAATATTCCTCATAAATAATAAAACTAATTTCCACTCCACTTTCAACTCATGCTGAAGGTTTGAAGTGATTCTCACTATTGTCGAATAACTGAGTGGAACCAGGTTCATACGTTTCACAACACTTTTGTGAGACATTTGAAAATATTAACTGTAACACCAACGTACTCTAGAAGAAAATTTGAGTATCTTTTCTATCTTTCGCCTTTGTTAGTGGACTTTCCAATAAGCTTTTTTTTAACTTGACTTGCGACAATGGTTGTACGTTTAACAAGATGGAATGTCACTGACAAACGACTATAGATCATGTTGTACTGTATTGTAATGGAGATGTTACGGTGTCAACAAGATTGCAACTGCAGATATCTCCTTATCGTGATGGCAACTCAACCTGAAAGGAAATGAAAGACACCCGATAACGAGAGAAAGATCACACTCAATAGAGTAGGTAGACTAGACGAGAGATGACAGACGCGTTTCCTGTGCTTCCCGAAAGAGAAACAACAATTTGCATTCAAAAACTTGGCTGAAAATAACGATTGCCAAATAATAAAAAGAGTAATAATAATAGTATCGTCTTTGTGGTAAATTTCATTCCATTCATTGGTTTCCCTGTTTCACTCCCATCTTAGTTTTTTGCACTTCAATCCTCTTATTAGTTACTTATTTCTATTTATTGACTTGCATTGTGATTTCTGTTGTATGAACGCCATTCAGGTGACTTTTGAAAACACAACTAATTGTTGAAGTAGCTGGTTTAAGCCAATGGTAGTCGTTCCCCTTGATTGGTCATCAATCCATCAATCTATCAATCATATCGCTTGCTCATTGCTTTATGAACTCTTCTGTTCTCTACATTGGTTTCAATTCACCGAAGATACAATACTGTAGTATACTATTCCCGTATACTATTCATACTATTCCCGTCAGGAATAGCATGAGCTCTAAGTTCAAGATGCGCCGTAGCCCGAGAGAGAATTTTAGTGGTGGGGGAAGCATTTGACTCAGTCTCAACTTGACCTCCGTACGGTGCACATCGCTCCGGTGCACCTATGCCTAATAGCATAAGCAGTAGGAAAGGCGACAGTGAGCCTTTCCGTCTCAACAAGCTCCAGCCACCTCCCCTCTCTTAGTTTCGAGTGGCCTCCCCACTCTCACTCCATTATCTCTCCTCTCGCGCATCTCACAGCTCATGCTATTCCTGCCTACTAGTAATTATTATCATGTGACAACCGAAAAGGGTACCAAGTAGATATTTCAATGAGATTGAGGTCTTTCCATAACTATCACATTCGTGGCTTTGATATAGAATTAAGGTCTTTCTATAACGTTTTTATATAAAATTAAGGTCTATAACGTTTTTATTTGGCTTTGATAATTTTGGCAACTTGAAGATTGTGAACGGTTCAAGTTCTTGATTAGTCTGATTCACCAATTATTTCACGATTGGTTTCAATAATCTCTCTGTGAAGAAATAAGTGAGAGCAATGCTGGAAGATAAAAATTACAATAAATTACAGTACAACAGTACAAGGGAGGAAATGTACCGTACAACTTGAGGGAGGAAATATGAGGGCTGAACAATTAACATTAAATATCTAGAAGTTATCTATGAACAACTGCCAACAAAATAAAATAAAAAAAGCTCGTAAAGATCTAGGAATAGTGCAATTAATTGAAAAAGTCTATCTCAACAGAAAATGTGTTGCTTGATCAACACAGTGATCATTCACCAGCGAGACCTCAAAGGACAAGACAAATATTGGCGGATGGAGAGCATGGCTCTTCCTCTCGATCCACCAACCCAATAAGCCAATCAGAGATCTTCCTGCCTGTCAAGCTGTGTCGACTCGTGCAGCTTGGCAGGTGCAATTCCTTAGCGACGACTCTAACGGCGTATCTAATGAAGCAGCTCAAACCGCTTAATAGTCTATTGGCACCACGGCGTCTTGAAGCTTCAGAGGTTACAAATATTTTTTTGTTGTCAATGATAAATATTTTTCTTCTTCTTCTTGTAAAATAAAAAGTTTTTAATTTATTGATATGCGCCATGAACAAAAACACTAGTCTAAATAATCAATACTTGACTAAAATTTTCAAGAATACAAAAAACTTATTTTATTTGATTGGAAAGAGCAGATAAAGACAAAAACAAAGAGATAGAAAAATTTGGAGTGGTTCTAGGATCAAAGTGAACCAAGAACGCTTACAGATTGAAAAACACCCACAACTGAAGGATATTTCAACATTGAGAGTTTAAGAGAGACATTAGAAGAAGGCGCCTAAATTTCACGGCGACAAAAAAATCCACCTGACCACAGACTAATTAGAAGGATTATCTATCTTTACTTGGTGATATAAATATATGGTATGTACCAATGTAGGCTATTGGTATTGTAGCCTATGTATATTATGGTAGCGTGACCATATGGTCAGAAAATTGGTGGCATCCCGACACATAACTTACCCCATTGGATGATATGATAAATATGTATTATATGGTATTAGATAATATGATAAAAATTTGTTTCCAAATGGTGACACTCTGACTTGTCGATTCTAGTCTCCGCGACGTCATCATTTTTGGAAACACATGCTATTGACTAGAGTTGAGTCTCTTCTCGACCTAAGTCAAGTGTGAGTTGAGCCTTACAGTATCAATATTTATGACTTTCACATGAGGTGTAACAATAATCGTTTATCTTCCCATTGTTTGTGATATCAATATTGCAGATGGTTAGAGTTAATTAAGCAGGAGAATGATAACAGCCAAGAGCCAGTACCAGAGTGCAGCACTGCATGCTCTCCAACTGATGGTGATTTCAGCCAACAACATTATCTAATCCCTGGATATAATCTAATATTCATCAAAGAGGAAGAATATGGTGAGATTCAAGTTATTATTTCATTTATTTTTATTCATCAATGATAATAGCACATAACAATTATTGATAGTAAATGGAAAAAAGGAAATTAAGGAATAATATTATGTAGGGTAATGGCTATCAGATGTGGTTGCCATAGCAACAGTTATAGGTATAAGTTGCATTTATACACATTCCTTCAATAAATTGATTGTATGTGAGAAGATATTGTATGGTATTTATATGATCACTTAACCATATAGTCAGCTAAATTAGTGACATCACAACACATAACTTATTTACTGTTTTTAGTCTAGTGTAGAAGTTTAGTCAAATTGGAAAAAGGAGATAACTTTAAAACTTACTTACTTTTCGAAATGTTCCTTTTTAATCAAACTGTCTACTGTCATTTCAGAAGAGAGAAATCCAAAGATTGAACTAATACAATCATTTTCGAGAGTTGTCTCTTTATAATAATTGAAGTCAACAGAGTCAATATCCTCATATCTAGTTTGTTGTAAAAGGAGTCTCAATGAACTCACAAAAGTATCTCCCATATTCAAAACTTGAAACTAAAACTTGCAGAAGTTCAAATTTACTTTGAAAAAATGGAGTGATTTTAAAACAATTTTATAATGTAAAATTTAAAACATGTTCTAAACAAAATCCATGCATTTCAAGACACTGATAACTTAGTTAAACAACATTCAACACAAAACAAGATAACCAATCATTTTGATATGTAGAAACACCATTTCAATTTTCAAAAGGTAGTTTCGACTTGATTTTTATAAAAACCAATAATAACAATCCAAAATGTCTGCATTTTTATAAGTTATTGATAGTTTTTAGGTTAGTAGCACACAAGCCCACTTGCATTCTTGCATATTGCATTGGGCGCCAAAAGTTCATATTGATCAGGTTCAGCAACTCTATTATACTGGAACTTTGCTATGCTAGCGATTGAAAACCCAAACTTCTCAATGATGAAATAGATTTCTAAGAGGAATCGATATTAAAATGTTCATTTTTATGCAATTTTTAGTGTAGAAAAAATTTAAAACCAGTTTTTCCCTACAAATGGTACAAATACTCAATCAGTCAGCTGTTTGTTGACCACCAATCATATGCTCATCCATTCAAGGTCGTAACTGACCAAACTGCAGACAAGTAGTCATCCATCTTTCTGTGTTTTTACTTTATAGGTTATTTGTAAGGTCAAATTGTTTTTATAATAATAGCAAATATATAGTTACATTAAAAATGTCATTTTCGTACTTCGAGCATCCAGATGGAGAAGACACCATAAGAAAAATTGCTTTTACAAGTCGCTACGCACTAATGTTTGGGCTATTCAAGAGCACCGTCGATGTCGTTCTTATTGATGCACCAAAAGGATATCTCCAGACTGCAGCAAAGGTATTATCTGTAACTGCCCCTTTTGTAGGAGCCACTGCAATTGGCACTGGTGTTATATCGATGTCTACAAACATTAGACAAAAAGATGACCCACTCAACTACGTTATCGGAGGAGTTGTCGGCGGTTTATCATATGGTTTGTTTAAGGGAAAACTCAGTACAGCTTTGAATTACGCTGCCGTTATGGGCCTTCTTGCTCACGCATTTAAATACAATTATCAAAGAGGAGTTAAATTTGATGAAAGTGAGAAAGTGATACCAAACGACGTATCTATTTGGGGAAAATATCATGACTATTCATCTGTTAGACAACCACCAAAGGGTTGGATAGCAGCTTCTGATTAGGTTTATAATGTGGTTAATAGCTCATTGATAGTTTGAAATCCAGTTGTTTGTCAGTAATTGATCTGTTGTAATAAAATTTTACCTTATTAAATTTTATCATGTGTTTTATTTTGAAATAGATGAACAATGGACTAGACCTAATTGAACATTACATTATTGCTGAAGACATGCTAATAAAATTTACCAATAATATTGCTTTGATATGTTTAAACCAATACGACAAAAACAACAAATCACTCGACTCAACTCTATAGGCTTCAATGCACGAGTTACATATTCCTCAAGAATAATCCAGCCTGATGTAAATAAAATCAAGCTGGAATTTGTGACGCCTGACAGTGCCTCAAAATACATCTAAGTTTGTGATCATATTGAGAGAGAGAGAGAGAGAGGAGAGAGAGAGAGAGAGGAAAGAGAGAGAGAGTTAGTAAATGACAGTGAGTGAGTGATAAAACGACAAAGTAAGAGCAAGTATTATATTATGAATAAACAGGTATTGAATAGAATTGGGATGCTTGAATTATTCGTGACAATTTGACATCCGAACCGGGACACTCGTGGTAACAAAACTGTTACAATTATTACTGAAAGGTCAACGTGACTGCTTAGTTTGGTGCTGATTGGATATGTTTGTTATCAGATGCAGAAGTCGTGAATCTGTATAGAGACGACTGTATAGATGCGTGGACTTATTGTAGAAATGGATGAGAATCAACTTCTTAATTTGAATAAAAGAGGTTGAAGGAAGGTTCTATTGAGAGGGGTTTCTTGATTTTGGGAGGAACAAGAGAGAAGGTGAATTCGAGAGATGAGAGAAAGTAGGAGGAGGAGAAATAGGAAGTGAGAGAAAGGAAAGAATTTGAAAGAAAAAGTTGATGAAGAAAGGAAGGAACAGAGGATGAAGATGATATGTGTTCTTTTCTATACATTTCCGGGAAGGAATACAGAGCTTCTGAATTCGAAAACAGGGGTTTTAAGAAATTGTTCAAAAGAAAAATATAATGAAAGATGATGATTGATTGATTGAATTGGCAGAAGTATTACATAGACGCAATATTAATATATGCTGCATCCAGGAACTGAAATGAAAGGGGTCCAAATCCAGGGACATTGGAATGGGATACCAGCTTATATACCACGGTACAACAAACAAACGAAATGGAGTTGGCATTGTCCTAGACAAGCAGCTGAAACAACGCATTATATCTGTGGAGAGACATAGTGATAGAATTATGACCATCAAACTTGCACTGGACAGGCAACCTTGCTTAAATATCATTTCAACGTATGCTCCTCAGACAGGATGCACAAGTGAAGAAAAAGGGTGCTACTGGCAGGAACTACAAGATATTCTCCAGGGTATACCTATTTCAGAAAACAAAATCATGGCAGGCGATTTGAATGGCCATGTAGGTAGGCAGGCCCCAGAAGGATGTGTGGTACATGGTAACTATGGGTATGGTACAGCAAACATGCAGGGGCAGGATATTCTGGAGATTGCCGAAATTTTTGACATGCCAATAGTTAACACATGCTTCAAGAAGAAAGATGAACACCTTATCACCTACAAGAGTGGTGCAAATGCATCTCAAATCGACTACATCCTGTGTGATAGCCCAATGCGAAAATACTTTAAAGACTGTAAGATTATCCCAGGTGAACCTCTCACTACACAACACCGACTGTTGGTGGCATGTTTAAAGTTACCGCAGTGGAAAAACTGTTTCAGGAAGAAAGTTGAGCCAAGGATAAAATGGTTTAATCTTCAAAAGCCTCAAGGAAGAGCTCTGGCATCAAAAGTTGCAGGGCTTTTGGAAACGTGTAACACAGCAGGAAAAGATGTAAACATTGTATGGAAAGATTTCCAAAAGCACAGAACAGATACAGCCAAAGAAGTACTAGGTATTAGCAAGGGTATTCTGAAATATGGGAAAGACCCCAACTGGTGGATTGAAGATGTAAAACCATTTCTGCGAGAAAAGAAGTTGAGTTTCAAAACCTGGCAAACATCAAAAGAAGAGTCACATCGCCAAAAATATGTTGCTGCTAAGAAGCTGACTAAAAGGATTGTTGCATGCTTGCGGGCAGCAGCTAGAGAGGATATGTACAATAGATTGGAAAAAGCAGGTACAGACCAGGAAATTTTCAGAATTGCAAAACTCAGAAATAAACAGAATAAGGATATAAAACAGAATAAGTATGTGAGAAACTCCACAGGAACACTGTTAACTTCAGATAACGATATCAATGAAAGATGGCTTGAGTATTACAACCACCTATTAAATGAAGAGTTCCCACGAGAGCCACTACCTAGCCTACCTTTGGTGCAGGGCCCTATAAGAGCAGTTGCACTGGATGAAGTGAAAGCTGCCCTTCGCAAAATGAAAAATAGCAAAGCAACAGGACCTGATGAAGTACCTGCAGAACTCTTCAAAATATGCAGCGAGTCAAGTACAGTGTGGCTAACAAACCTCTTCAACCTCATACTTACAAAGGGTAAAATGCCTGATGGATGGAGGCAGAGCAACTTAGTGCCTTTTTACAAGAACAAGGGTGATGTGGCAGACTGTGGCAATTACCGTGCAATTAAGCTAACATCACATGCACTTAAGATCTGGGAAAGTGTGCTTGTGGAAAGACTCAAAGAATTAACCACAGTTACACTCAATGTGTAGAATTAATGTGGCTTCACTAGTGGGGTAGGCACAATAGATGCTATACACACCATAAAAATGTTGATGGAAAAATACAAAGCACTAAAGAAGGACCTTCATCTGGTCTTCATAGATCTTGAGAAAGCGTTCGACCGTGTTCCGAGAGAGCTTATATGGCAGGCACTACGGGCACAACTGGTTCCTGAACAATACATCGAAATCCTCAAGGACATGTATCATGACATCAAGACTAGAGTCCTCAGCCCTGCTGGTGTTGGTCCGGAATTTGAAGTCAAGGTCGGGGTGCACCAGGGATCCACTCTCAGTCCACTGTTGTTCAACATAGTCATGAACTACGTTACCGCACACCTTCAAAAGCCAGCCCCTTGGTCGCTTCTATATGCAGATGACATAGTCCTTGTAGCAGAAACTTCACAACAGGTTCAAATAGATTTAACAGCATGGTGCACAGTATTAGAAAGTCGAGGGCTGAGAGTAAGTCGTACTAAAACAGAATACATGCACTGTAACTTCTCAGGAATCAGAACATCTAACATCAGCGTGGCACAACCTCAGCTTGATGGCACTCCTTTAAAACAAGTTGACCACTTCAAATACTTAGGATCTACTCTTGCATGTACAGCCTCCGTTGACAGAGACATCAAGGACCGGATAGCAGCTGCATGGCTGAAATGGCGATCATTGACGGGAGTCATCTGCGATGCAAAAATGCCCATCGAGGTCAAAGGAAACATATAATTATAAGAGAGCAATCAGGCCAGTTTTAATGTATGGATCTGAATGTTGGGCTATGCGAAAGTCAGATGAACAACAAATTCATGTTACAGAGATGAAGATGCTCCGGTGGTCAGGAGGTGTAACCCTGAAAGACAAAGTTAGGTAAGTTGTAAGAGGAACATTTAAAGTTGCTAATATAACTGATAAGCTACGGGAAAATCGCTTGCGCTGGTACGGGCACGTTATGAGACGCGGTGAGGATCACATGACCAGACTCGTCATGAAAATTGAACAGCCTAGGAGACGCCCTGGTAGACCGCCGACAACCTGGATGGGTACCATTTCCAAGGATATGAGGACGACGGATTTAGAGCCTGAACTGACTCAACAACGCCCGGAATGGCGGAAAAGGATTAGGAGGGCCGACCCCAAGAGAAATGGGACATAGACTCAGGAGAAGAAGATGATTGATTGATTGAGTACTTTATTCATGTAGATTACAACAATATATACTGGCTTATACACTTATATACCATAGCTTGATGGAGAGAGATAAGTGGAGGAGAAGTAGAGTGATGAGTGTTGAGAGAGAGCTGTGAAAAGATGAATCTGGTAGTTATTCTAAATGATTTTTTTCGACAATATTTAATATGCATTCCAATTAGAAATCAAATTTTGTGAAATACACTTATTTTCCATCGGCTTTTTGCATTGCTCCAAAAGAAGAACAATCAAGATTTTTCCAAAGTAATTTGTTTCATGTTCATGAGTTTTTTTCTTAAAAACATTCTTCAGTTTCAAAAGTTTCAGTTTGTCTTTGTGCTGAAAAAATAAAGTTGCATTCAACATGGCGGATCTAAGATGGCGGACCAGATTTTTAAAGTTATATTAAAGTAGTATTTTCAATTTGAGTAGAATCCCCAATCACACCCACCATCAAATTACCTTTGTGTATGAGATATTAAGCCGCTCTCGGACTTTTCACCCACCCTGTATATACTATAGTACACATAACCTATAAGGTAACACATTAATGCATATTTGGGGGATTTATTGAATTTAATTTTCTAATGCATATATTTCCAATATAATGAATTATAGAGGGATATATGGCATTTTTTAATATTAGAAATAATAATTGAATATTTCAAATAATTGTAATGATCACTTGTAAAATCTTTTTATAGCTTTCCACTTTGATAAAAATTTCTTAGTCACGATCAAGTAATATTGACAAAAATTGTTGGCTACAATAAAAATCGTTGTGTAACAGACAAAATCACTTGAAAACTTGTAGAAATTCATTGTAACTACAAGTTTACAATGCTGCTTTTGTGAAACGCTTTGTAATCAGCTGTTCTCCAAAACCATGGTTGGCAACAAGACTTGTACAGTACCTTTTGTGAAACAGGTCCCACTGGACCCTGTTTCATAAAACTTAAAAGTCACGTAATACAGGGACCTGTTTCATAGAAGTTACAAGTCCTGTAATACAGGAAAAGTTCCTGTATTACAAATAAAATTTAGAAGTTTGTGTTTCATAAACAATTTTCCCTGTAAAACAATTTACAAGACATTTGCCTGTATTACGAGTGAATAATAGTAGCATATAGAGTACCATTCCAATTACATGCTCAATATAGCCGATAAAATCAGCTGTTCCTGTATTAGAGGACTTCTAAGTTTTTATGAAACCGGAAACTCGGTTTTTGAAAGCAAAACCCTGTAGGTTCTTCACACTAACAGGAAGGTCAAATATTGTTAGGCCTACGTCAAATTATTATTATTCCAATTATTATTAGTCCAGTCAAGGAAAGGTTATAGAGGGAAAAGTTGGGAAGACAATTTTTGACCCCGCAGTTCTGTTTAGTAAGGAGGTAAACATATCACAAGTCCCCACCCCTACCCACTGTGCTAAGGGGGTGGGGGTGGTTGGAAGGTACCATTTCTTGGTTTCTCGCATAAAACTCAAAAACTATGTATCCTACGGACTTTACTGTCATATAACAAATTAAAGCTTACATAATTTCCTACAATATTTATCCTACAACTTTTTCCATATCTCCTCTAGTTCTCGAGATATAGAAGGTGTGACATTTAAAAAAAACCGTTTGCCATCAATTTTTTTCTATTTTTGTTCTTATAACTTTTTAAAAATCGATGGGAAAAATCTATGCTGATTATGAGCTTGTAGAGCATTGAATCCTTTTCAATTTGATGTATAATTTCACACATTTACGAATTTCCCTACACACCTTTTGCAGCAGCTTTAGTGTTGAGTGTGAAATCTCCATTTTTGCAACAATAGACCAATTGACAAAGGAATTTGGAGGGAATGTTTTAAACAAAATTTTTGACTTTGCAGCTTTGTTGAGACTAGTTAGGAGGAGAACATATCAAAAGTCCCCATTCCTAACACAAGTGCTAAGGGGATGAGGGTGGTTTAAAAGTTGCATTATTCAGCGTTTTGCTTCGACGCTCATATCTAGAGAACAATGCATTCAATCGACATAATTAACTATTCGAAAATAGGGCTTGCTAATTTCACTACACTTTTTGTTCAGTGGAATTTTGTGATATACCCAACAGTTCCCGAGATATTCGCTCTTGAATGTGTGTAATTGTTAAAATAACAGGTTTTTATCCAATGTTTTGCTTTTTCAGGGCATATAACTCTCCAACAATGCACCTTAGAGACTGATGCTTATCGTAGGTTTGTAGAGCATTGAATTCTCTTTGAAATGATGTATTATTTCACCATTCCAAGTTTTCCTTTCATTCTTATAGCAGCTTTTACTTCTACTTTGTGGAGCCGGGCCGAGCCAAATCCGTTCAGGGCTACTGGCGCGGCTCGGCTCGGGCGAAATCCGTGAGTGTGTAGACTTTCCCGGCCGGGCGTGTGCAGTTACAAAAAATCTAAATCGCCTAAAAATTGAGATAGCAAAATTTTTATCTCAGATTCGGATTCATCGCCCTCGAATTAGTGAAACGGTTTGCGGGGACTCTAAAATAGTCGAAAATAAAAACTCTGTGAGCTCTTTAATGTTATTAAATGAAGAATTCTATTTCTATGAAGAATTTGGTTGAACATATAGCAAGAAAGTACTAGTACTGTAATAGTATATTTCGCACCTAGGGTCGAAAATGATACTTTTCCGGCTCGAAATCGGGTTTTAAGTCCGAGGCCGTAGGCCGAGGACTAGAAAAGACTGAGAGTCGGAAACACATTTTTGCCCGTGGTGCTAACGCTATTTTTCGCCACACTAAAAAAAACAATATATATCTATGAGAATAATTGTTTATTAGGCACAAAACTGAAAAGTCATAGCTCTAGCAAATCTGTGGTACGGTAATCTGAATATCAGGAAATTGTCCAAGAATCTTTATTTTTCCCATTTTCAGTGGATACAATTACAAATCATATAAATATGATGGGGAAAGAACAACAGGCATGGCCCAAAACTATTCTGTTCCCAAATTTTGATAATGAATAACATGTCTGAAAAAATAGGTTGTTTTAATAGTTTTAAGTAGTTACAAAATTATCCACCAGGTTTAGTGGTAAACGCAGTACTTAAGCTGGGTTTGGGTAGATTTCAATTTGTCTAAATAACCTAAAAGATTATGGTCAATTATGTTTTAATGTGGGAGGTTTAGTTTATACTTTCTTATTCTTTCAAATGGAAATAAGATTATGTTATTATGAATGTTTTGATTGTTGAATAATGAACACAAAATGAGAAGTTTTTTGATCAGCTGTTTTAGCGCACTTGAAATTTGGACAATCTGGATGTCAACAATGCTTGTTATCAACTGCGGAAGTTGAGGTTAGAATTCCTATCCTACTCTGAAAATCGAACCTGAATAGTTTATAATAAATTATTTGTATTTCATTCATCCAAATAAAATGATAGTATCTTGCAGAATATTTTATTCAATTCTAGAAGCATAAACTAATTCCGTTTCATAATAAACTATTTGTAAAAACGTTCAGCACCAATGGAATGAATGGAATTGCCCAAGTAGTTTCAAAATTATCCACCAGGTTTCGTGGCAAACGCAGTACTATGAGGTTAGAGGTCGGATTCTCTTATACTCTGAAAATTGAATATGAATAGTTTATAATATCTTATTTGTATTTCATTCATCCAAACAAAATTATAGTATCTTATTACAAAATACTTTATTCAATTTCTAGAAGAATAAACTGATTCCGTTTCATAAACCATTTTGTAAACACGTTCACATCAAATCAGAATCAGCTGACTTCAAGGTTATTTTACAGCCCTAGGGCCGTAAAAATTTTACCGGCCCGGTCAGAAAACAGTCATTTTCGGCCACCATATGACGCACGAAAACCAGCTCATTACATCCAAGTGGGGCGAAAAATAATAATACCAGTGTTTCCCAACAATTGTTATTAGATGTAGAATAAACATATTTCAATTTCTTATTCAATTAAAATCAACTTATTTTTATATTATTTTTGTCTATTTGTGTGAAATTTTATTGAGGAATCTTAAATTGAATCACATTTTTTTGTCTCTATTTTTACAGGATAATATCGAGTATGACAACCTTTTTCAATCAATGAATTGTCATAGTATTTTAAATACTAGGTATATCACACAAAATGTAAAAAGTTCTATACCGTACTTATTGGGAGCTGGTTGAGGCTTTACAGTATTAAGTATAGAGGTTCAATTCTCTATCTACTGCTACGCTGTGTGAATAAATTAAGAGTTGGTGTGTGTCTGTGTGAGAAAGAGAGAGAGAGATTGATTGATTTTATGGACAGTGTGCTAGGTCTCGACAGACCCATTGCACAGAAACAGCATTACTAAATATATATCTAGATAATTAAACAAAATAAACGATAGTATCATGAACAAAATAGTATCAATGCAATTAAGAAGAAGAAAAATTAATAGATAATTGGAAAATGAAAGAGTGTTATAATTATAAGATAGCAGAAAGCTCTATCCAGGAGTTAAGAGAGAATAGAGGAAAATAAGGGGACAGGGAGAAGAGATGAAGGAGAAAAGTAAAACATATAATATATATTAGAAATAAACTGCAAATAAAGCACAATTACTTTTAAGTGGCGTTGAAAGATCTGATAATGGAACTGCACTTCAGCGGACCTCAAAAAGCCTACTGAATTCACATCCGTCAGAGATTAGATTAGATTAGATTTCTTTATTTATGTATGTTACAATACATGAAAGCGAGAGAGAGTGTAAAGAGACAGATAACATAACAATAATGAGGAAATAGAAGTGAAAATGGTCAGAGTTAAATCCATATTCATAGTTGATTTTCTGATTTCATATTTGGATTCATCTTTTCAAAGTTTAAATAAAAAAAAGTTTTAAAAATGTTCATGTTTGGACCTAAAATTTCAAGTGTTCAAACCTTTCCCTTTGTGAGCAAAAAATTATTATCTTATTAACCTAGTACGTTTTTATTATAATAGAAAGCTATATTAATTATAGTAACAGAACAACTATATTAACAGCTATATTAACTATAGTAACAGAAAAAATCAAGGAAATTGTGCCACTCAGCAAAAAAACAAACTTAATAATAAGTACTATTCCTAATAGGTTTGATAGGCCAGAATTAAATGAAGCAATCAATTCGACAAACAAATCAATCCATAATACAATCAACAGCCTAAAAAATAAGAATTCTAAACAACTGGGGATTTGTTTTCTAAATGAAAGGCTGAAAAGACATAACTTCACTAATCATGGGTTGCATCTAAATCGATCTGGCAAAGTAATCTTTTGTAATAGATTGGCAGAGCTGATTGAAAGCCGTTTGCAATCCTCTGGTTTAAAAACAGTCAAAAAAACAAATACCGGTAACGATTTTTTAGTAAATTGGCTCAAAACAGGGAAAGGGAAATAGCTACAAATGCTAGAGATAGAGTAGCACAAGATGGTAAGGTTGAGTTTATACTTTTTTATTCTTTCAAATGTCAATAAGATGATATTATTATGAATGTTTTAATTATTGAATAATAAAAACAAATAATGAAAAGTTTTTTGATCAGCTGTTTTTGATCACCTTTCTTAGTTCCATGTTAGCGGCTGGAAAGGGTACTCTTTCCGGCCTAGGCCGGAAAGAAACCTGTTCTGACGTCAGACAAGAGTCGTCTGCAAACAATGTCTTTCAGATCTACGTAGGGACTGGAAAACAGCTGCTTTCTGTGCAGTGTGGCGAAAAAGTACTTTTCTTGAAATTTTTTATATGTAACATCGACGCTTTCTATTCGAACGATACTCATAGTCTTCAGTGAATCACACTATAGAACTGTAGGCCTATATATAAATCATAGATGCTTCTCATCATACCAATGCTGACTATAAGAACTGAATTTGAACTGTACTTAAGAGACCGGTGTGGTAGAAAATTGCACACCATAAACCCGGGGGGCCTCTAACGTGACAATGTGGTATAAAAATTGTTGAAAACAATGGAGGATTTGAATTTCATGAGAGCACCAGCTACTATTTCTGCGGCTACTTGTTTATTCTCGGAGCGTTTTGCATGCTTCGACTGGATAGCAGGCGAAATAATGAGGCTGAAACAGAAGCAGACCACATACGTTTACCGGGTAGATAAGTGGAGATAGGAGAGGAGTGAGAGGAGGAGGAAGGAGAAAGGATAGTTGAAGGGGAAAAACTGAATAAGTTGGTGAAGGTAAAGGAAGATGGTCAAGAAAAAGGGAGAGAGATGGGAACTGGAGGTGAGTAAGAAGTAGAGTTCAATGAAGGTGAGAAGGAGGAGGAGGAAGAGATGGAGGAGGAGGAGGAGGAGGAGGAGGAGGAGGAGGAGGAGGAGGAGAAGGAGGAGGAGGAGGGGGAGGAGGAGGAGGAGAAGAAGAAGAAGAAGAGAAGAAGAAGAAGAAGAAGGAGAAGGTGAAGGAGAAGGAGGAGGAGGAGGAGGAGGAGAGGGCCAAGGATGTGGTGAGGAAGAAGGAGAAGATGTATGAGTGGAAAGAGAAATATGCAGAAAATCTCAGAAGTAGTAAAAGTTCAAATACGGAAAATAAATTATCACAATAAGAAATACCTAGGTAGAAACATGAACATTGAAGACAGAAAAAGAATTGTGTGAGGAAGGAAAAGGGAAGAAGAAGAAATAAGTTGATGAGTGAAAGAAACTGAGAATGAGGATGAGGATGGGGGAAGAAGGGTGATGGAAGAGAGGATGAGTGAGAATGTGTGAAACCGTAATGGATAAACAGGAGATATAGGTGAAGAACTGGAGAAAAGCGAGGATGAGAAGGAAGGATGATGAAAGTGGAAATGAGGAAGTAAAACGAAAAAGATGACTACGATGAAAGAGGAGATAACGAAAAAGCAGTAAATAGGTATGTTAAATAAGGAGCTGATGAAAAATCAAAATTACAAGATGGAAGAGAATTCAAGAAGTGGAGTAAAATAGGGTAGGAAAGAGAAGAATGTAACAGATGTTGAAGACAGAAGTAAAATAAATTATTACTACAGAAAAGAGATAAAATAAATTATTTTTGAATTACAGTAGAAAGTATTACAAAAATCAGTAAAAAATTCAAATTAAAATTTATTCCCATGGTCAAAATACACAATAAGATTATATTCTCAGTTTTTGAAAGGAAAATCTATTAAATGAATAATGATAATGATATAAAGTAGTAAAAGATTATTGAAAACATCGATTTTAAATCATCGGCTATGAATAATGAAGTAGTACGCTACAGTGCTGTTCAGAGTAAATCATTCATAATGAGGCATTCGATGCACAATCCAAAAATTCCTGACTGAATACCTTAATGGAATTTAACAGGCGAGTTTGAGAGACAGGAGTTAATGAGAATATTGTGCGTTGAAATATTGAAGAAATCATCTAGAGAAGGTACGAACGGTCACAGACATTCTTGATACATTGTAGGCAACTTAATTATTAAGATAATTTGATGAGGATGGATAAAGTGGAGAAATTCCTCTCTGGGATCCGCGAAATAATTCATCCATCTCTTGAAGCTGTTTTTGATAGAATTCCGAGTAATCATACACCAAGCGTAGCGTGAAATCTCCTAAACTCAATCAATAATAACATAATCAAAAATCAATAATCAATATTTCACACCGGCCTAGCGTAGTTTTGGCATTGGGAGATACGACGGCTAAGTCTTCCATAAGTCTTAACATAATAAAAACATAATCAATAATCAATATTTCACACCGGCCTAGCGTAGTTTTGGCATTGGGGGATCCGACGGCTAAGTCTTCCGACGACGTATTTCTAGCTCCACTTGCCTTGTTCTGTTATGGTTTTCAAGTTGTCTCATATACTCGTATTCAACTATCCACTCACACAAGTGGTTTGAATATTTTGTGGATGAAGTTCTCCTATCGAAAGGGTGTAGGCTATGCTTCGATCGTGTTCCACTAAAACTGGGTATTGAGCTAGTTATACACACATTGATTTTTGGACGTACGATTTTTTGCCGTCCTTACAAATTCTATTATGTCAAACAGATAATGTTTGTCAAGTTCTGTCTAATCCAATGGAATTTATAAGATCGGAAAAAAATCGTACGTCCAAAAATTAATGTGTGTTTAACTGGCTTTAGTTGTATGAGTATCATTGAATAAGTTATCTGTTCTTTGGAGAAAGAGATACTAATACTTGTGAGCATACATCTTCTCCTTCTCTTTTATCACCCAAGCAAAAGACCAAGGTCTCATTAAACCATCATTCACAGCAGAGGAAGAATCGAAAACAGTTTGTAGTATTCTGATAGAAAAATGAAGTAAGTGCATCAAAAGTGTGAGATAATTGAAACGATTGGTATCGCAACTTTCTTTCTTGACAGAGCTTTGCTTGGACTGAACTAATCAGGTTCGAGGTGGCAAATTTTAAGAAAGTAGAATGAGAAGTTGCTTTGCACTATGTGTTCTAACAAATGAATATTCACTAAGAATATTTAGGCCCGGTTGCCCAATAGCCGGTTAAATTTTAATCGTGATTAATTTCATGAGAACCAATCAGAAAAGGTTTTTTCGAAAAGAAGCCTTCTCTGATTGTGCAATCGGCTCACGAAAGACAAATAGATATACAAATCACTGTCTTCTACAATGAATTGTCACATCCATTTCCACAATTGAAATATGCAATAATCAAAAATTGCAAAATACGAAAAATGAATATTAATGATTGTCTGCATTGAAATGTTTTGAAACTTATTTTTGCAAATGTACTTCAATTCTTAGGCTGATGATCAGTCATTTTGGTAAAGTCATGAATTATATAATCAGGAGCAGTTTTTCTGTTCTTGTTCAACGTATTGTGCGCTGTAACAAGTGCCTCATCCCAAAACCTAACGGTTCAAGCTGTCACAGGTTGTACGTCTCTATTTTCGCGCGGTTGCCACATTACTCCCACAAACCACACCTACGCGCATGCGTGGAGCGACGCCACCTAGTGACATTAAGTGACAGTGACATTAACCAAATTAACTAAACCCGACAAGTCTTGTCACTTACGCGTGAGCAACACGGCACTAACACAACGCTAGGAAATGAGTTGGAAAACGCAGGATAGCACACTAATCTATATTTGATTGCCAGAATGCATCTTGTAATGTCTCCGGCCTGAGAATAAATAAGTTAGAAACCAGCGGAGGATGCTATTTTTATTCTAGTTGAGTTTTCCTACCTACCGTAAACTTAAAATAATACGAAAACTGAAACCAGCGCTCACAATTTTTTCATTTTCTATTCAGTTATCAGTTACGTTATCCTAGCTACCAAAAACTTGAATAAGGAGAAAAATATTTTTATTTTTAGATCCATTTACTACTCCGCTGCTCATAACTTGAGTCTCACCCCATACGTATGTAAAGTATTCATTGTTTTTCCGAAATCTATTCCCAAATATTATGAGTAATATTTTTCAGTTATTTTTAATAACTGAAATCAGCTCTCATGATTTTGTTTTTAATTTTATATTCAGTCATCAGTTACATTAACTCAGCTGAAAAGTTTTTTCATACGGAAAAAAATACGAGAATTCGTATTTGTTGATCAATTTGGTGCTCCGCTATTTGTTAACTTGAGACTCACTTCTCCCTATACGTATGCAAAGTATCATGGCTTACTTTAGATAATATCTTATCTATCTATAGTAAGCTGTGAAAGTATTCATAGTTTTTCCCGAGTATATTCCCAATTATCATAAGTCACATTTCTCTTCATATTTTCTTCATCTATCCTTTTTCACTCTCATTCTCTGTAAACTTTGAAGCACGAAATGAGAGATTCCACCATCAGGGGACCCTAAATTTGTGGCTAGCAGTAAGTTTTCACTTTTCATGAGAACGCTGACGAATTCTGTTTTAAAAGCTGCAAGCTACATCCATCGCGTGCCGTACAACAGAACATCACCTCTTCCCTCATGTCCTCTTTTTCCTCCTCCTCCTCCTCCTCCTCCTCATCCACCTGCTCCTCCACCTCCTCCTCCTCCTCCTCCTCCTACTTCTCCTCCTCAGTTCACAAAACACAAAATAGTCAGTATTCCGACTGGAAATCGTCCTCATCTCTGAGTCATGGATATTTTATAAGTGCAGTCTACGAGAAAAACTTTTCTGCTCAATGGAAAGGAGTGTCTCCCACACATCATTAAAAATTCACTAAACCCCTTTTTTGTTGAAATCTAACGCGGAAGTTTCTCGAGTAATCACCCGAATTATCCGTTAGCAGACTTATGATATTACCAGAATAGGTTGTAGAGACAAAATGTTACTTTTGTCAAGATACATCACGTCTTGTCTTTCATTCATATATCTATAATATAATAAAGGAAATAATCGGCTTATACCCGTACGAGATAGGATATTCACGAATGACGCAAAATCATGTCTTAACTCCTGGACTGATCAACTTGGAATTTTGCATATAGATTCTCAATTTACGGAGGATGATTATAGGCCCATTTCAAATTCTTCATGATTCCAATAGGTCAAGTTTTCAGTTTGTCAAGTTTTTAATTAGGCCCTTGCGGAACACACGTTACCTGCTAGCAGACAATATAGATAACACATAGTTGATAATATTGTGTTAGATGTTGATGCACTGATAACAATGGGAGGAAACAGTGAGAGTGATAGACAGATAAAATTTTGACTACTATGAGATGAATATTAATAAGATATTTGGATTGTTTTTATGTGATAAATTACAATTTGAACCAATTTTGGACATTTGTAATAGTGAAGATGATTTTGAAAATGATTTTTTCTTTAAAAATTTAAAATTTAACCTCAAAATTGTTCCAGCATTTAGTTTTTAACATAAATATGTGTAACGCTAGTTCGCCTCCATGGTGCACATTGAGTAACGCTAAATGGACTAGCAAATAATGGCGGTCAGACAAACTTATGTTCTTCTGACCGAAAACTACACAACATCTTGAAGAATTTGGAAATATACAGTGTATATCTAGGATTTGAGACTCATGAGATATTATATTTGTTGTGTATCTGCCATACGCTAAATAATAAATGATAAGATTATAACTCAAGTGAGATAAGAACTAAAAAAATATTATGTTAATGGATGTTGAAAGAAAGTAAGATTAAAACAAGGAATAAAACAAGAGATAGGAAAAGAAGAACGAAGGCAGATAAAAGAAGAAGAGAAAGGAGAAAGATCATCAATGAGAAACTAGAAGAGAAAAAGGAAGGCACCAAAGTCCTCAAAAATCTCAAAATATGATTGAGACTAATAACAAACATCCCCACCAACTTTTGAATCACAAACTCGGATTAAACTCACACTGTTCAATTGACTCTCAATTATCTGTAAACCCCCATCAATTCCAATCAGGTATCGAAATGTATCGATTCAACCCTCATGAGGCTAAGCAAGGATTCTCAGCTGTGAGAATAATTCTTACCGAGATTTTCAAAGTGACCACGAGGAACTACAGTAGTAGAAATTAATAATTCTCAAGCCTGGAATCGCAAGTCCTGATCTTGCAATCCAGTTTCTCCAGCTTGGTTGGTACCTACTCTTTGTTCTACAGAGATACTCACTTCGAACTGTCAGCATTGGGAATCATCCTGAGGGTCGCTGACAGTTTAAAGTGAATCTCACTATAGAGCAAACTTGTTTCCCACACAGTCTCCAGGTTATCTTTGCTTCCGTCCGTTTCCATCTGAATTGAATAATCCTTCTATTTATAGACTTCATTCCATTGTTCCATGCTTATCTTACAATGTGCAGGCCATTCTTTAAATAGAGTTTCACTTAAAACTGTCAGCCTTCCTTATGGATAAAATAATTGCTTCCTATTCAAACAATGATGACATTTTGAATGATCCCATCATTCTTAATAACTTGATATCAATTGAATTTCTAAGTGAAACGAACTTCATGGACAGTTTTTGGAGCGGACTGAATTTTGAACTGCAGTAATAGCAATAAGAAATTATCTTGATAATATAATGTTTGTGGTCTGCCACCCTAACTGATTGATGATCGATTCCTAGCGTCGAGTGTCGAATCGTTGACAAAACCAATCAGTCCTACACCTTCGAGTCCTTGACTTTGGTAACTGTTAAAGTGCGTACAGATTTACGCGCCGCGAACATGAGCAATTCACTTTTAATCAGCTGATGCCAAAGCTTTTTATATCTGTATCTTACCGTTTCTGTAAAAATACAGATATAGTCAGCTGATTAAAAGTGAATTGCTCATGTTTGCGGCGCGTATATCTGTACGCACCTTTAGATGAGAGAAGCAATCTTTACCAGGGTTTTAAGACAGTTTGCAATATTTAATACCAGTAAGAAATCAGGAAATTGAACTTCATATTCCAGGTTACTCATTATTCGTTCATGGTTAGACTACTAAGAGAGTTTAAGCTTTGATAATATCTTAATTAGCAGTGGTGAATCGGCGAATATAAATTTCAGGCTACTCATTACTCGTTCATGGAACACCAGGTACTCAGAGAGTTTGAGCAAACGTTCACTGTCACTCAATTTATACATTTGTAATCAAGGTTCTCTCATCTAGCAGTTACCGAAGTCAAGGACTCGAAGGTGTAGGACTGATTGGTTTTGTCAACGATTCGACATTCGACCCTAGAAATCGATCATTAATCAGTCAGTGTGACAGACCACAAACATCTTGCTGTTTGCACAATCTGTATTGTGACACATATTGGCTACCTCCCTCATTCCTCATTCCCTTGCACCTTATTCCCTTACAAATCATTCCATCACACATCATCTCCTTCCAACACATTCCCTCTCACCTCACACCCCATTCCCAAGTTTCCTGGAAGTAGAGGTTGAGAGTCATGTAGATCTAGAGTAGGGTTGTTTTACTTGTTTAAGTGGTGGGTATTAGGTATGTTCGTCTGATTGTTCGAAATATTTTGTAAAGGAATAGTCAAAACATACAACAAACACATAACTCAAAATATTGAACACGCAAAACCTCAGACTAATAAATTAATATAACAGAGTTTTTTATGTTATCATTATTTCAATAAAAGTAGTAGTCCCATATTATAACAAATGAGTATTGACTGAAACTTATTTCACTCACTTTAGACATTGGAAAAATATTATGCATTCACAGACAGAGAGAGAAAGAAATACATACATGATTTTTTTTATAGTAATAAATATAAGGCCTGGCTGCGCAAAAGCCGGTTGAATTTCAACTGTGATCAATTCTACGAGAACCAAACGGATAATGTGACTATTCAAAACTTAAAAAGTTGAATAGAAGGACAAGAATAAAGTAAATAAAGTAAATTCGTATGGCTTTTGTTGGTGGGGAGTCCCTTGCGGGAAGGTCCCACCGCCTGAATATATAATTTGAGCCGTCAATGGGCCTTACGACTGTCATACTTAAGCCGGGACCGACAGTTTAACGTGCCCATCCGATAACACGGGAGTGATCTGGTTAAAAAACTTTTGGTTGTGAGTGGGTTCGAACCCGGGATCTCTATGCTGCTACGCAAGCACTCTATCCACTAGACCACGGATCACTCCAGGACAAGAATAAATTGATCGAGACAAAAAGACGAGAATGAAAGAAGATGCTTTAGGATAAGATGATTCATTGATGGGAGGTTGAGAGTGAAACACTCTGTAGTGAGATTCAATTCAAAGTGTCAGCATAGGTTGACAGATGTAATTTATGAGATATGCTGGCAGTTTGGAATAAATCTCATTATATCAATCATACCCCTTTTCAATCCAGGTTATCTGTTGGTGACAAGATGTATTTCCAATCTTCAATCCGCCTGCATAATATTTTGAGATGCGTTATAAGTTGGAAATCCATGGAGATCTCGACTTGAGTGAAACATGACTAAGATGATGCTAATTATGATGATAATGAAGATGAATATTATGATTATGATGATCATTGAGATGATTATGATGATGGTAATGATGATGGTAATGATGATAATATTCATGATAATGATTATAAGATTATAATAGCTATGATGAAGATGGAGATGTTGATGGAGCCTTAGAAGAAAGGTGGGAGTAAACAGTGAAATTGCCATAAAATTAATATCGGAATCGCTGATTGGTCGTCTCTCAGTAGGCTCCCCCAACCAATCACAAGCAAGCAGGACAATACGAATTCTTCATGTTAGTTTCCAAGTTCACCGATAGATGGTATTGGCTACCTTCTCGTATGTTGTGTTAGGAATAAGAGTTAGGTGTTAATAGTCGGATAGGAATTTATAGGGATTGGATGATGATAAAATGGATTCAAGTAATATATTTCTGAATCTTGAATAATAGGGTGAATGATTATCAAATTTGTCGATGCAATTATTACATTAGTATAATCGAATCGAAAATTAAATGAATTTTCTATTACTAGAGTTCAAAATAAATAAATCGAAGTTATTGACAATATTAGCCAGATCTTAAAATCTCTATCATTTCGATTACTATAATTTCAAATGAAAGAAGTGATTACAAAAAAGACATTGTGCCTTCAAATTATTATTTCAATTCTATTCCTCATTGAGGGCAGCATTGATACTTCACAGATTACAATTTCAAATTAATAAATTCAAGTATTCCACTTGAATCATTTTTTAAAACTTCAAAGATGTTTATAGGAATTCAACAGCCAATTGCATCAAGTCCTATTAATTGTAATAAAATTTTCATCAGCATCCATTTGACCACGACAACACAGAACTCATATATCGATATAACTCAATCCTATTAAAGTTAGCTCTCGTGCTTAGTCCGTTGAAGCTCAGATCGATTCACAAGATTTGATATTATTAATTATTTTTAATTTATTAGATGACAGTGGAAACGTAAATGCAATAAGTTATAATATGGAATGAAGTGATAACAATTAGAAAATTAAAAGATAATAGTGAAATTGTAGATATTGATATCGTTTTTGTCATAGTGACAAATACTCGAGGGAATTCTAGTGGAATATGAATAAATATTAATATCCATCTGATATTAATTAGGTTAGATAAATACACTAATTTATTAAGGAGTTCAAGAATTGCTACAGTTATTATTAAATGTGTGATGGTTGATGAAATTGCTATTGAATTCAGATTGAGGTGGAGTTTTACAGACAAATAATAACGTAGCATTTAAGCAGAGAATGGTGTAGCTAGGTTACAAGTGAATGAGGAGCCAGGAGGTTGGCGCAAGGAGCCAGGAGCCAGGAGCAAGGATGCGTTTCACCGTCTATAAATCGACAAAAGAGGCTGAATGTGCGGTTTGAATAATTGCACACCATTGTTATAGAGAGAATAGGTTCTCACATGGTAACTTCAGGAGGTAGAAGGAGGAGCAGGGTAGAAGTTGGAAGAGGATGATGATGAGGAGGAGGAGGTGGAGGGAGAAAAGGAGGCGGAGAAGAAGGAGGGTGTGGAGGAGGAAAGAAAAATATTACAGTAAAATATTGAATAGAAAACAAGAAAAAAGAATAGAAAACAGAAAAAAGTCAAAATAAGAATGTTGCGTTTTTACAAGCACGAGGTCAGAGTAAAGTATGATACTATGTTGAGAAAGAAGAAAGGTGAAAGAAGATAAAGTTGACGAGAAAAGGAAAATCAGAAGAACAGAGGAAAATGAAAGTAAGATCTTTGTGTTCTGTGTGTTCAAGCACAGGAAGAAAAAAACATGTGTTAAGATAGAAAGAATGGTGGAAGAAGAAAAACACGACGAAGAAAAAGAAAAAGAAGTAGAAGAAGAGAAGAAGAAGAAGAAGAAGAAGAAGAAGAAGAAGAAGAAGAAGAAGAAGAAGAAGAAGAAGAAGAAGAAGAAGAAGAAGAAGAAGAAGAGAAGAAGAAGAAGAAGAAGAAGAAGAAGAAGAAGAAGAAAGAAGAAGAAGAAGAAGAAGAAGAAGAAGAAGAAGAAAGAAGAAGACGAAGAAGAAGAAGAAGAAGAAGAAGAAGAAGAAGAAGAAGAAGAAGAAAGAAGAAGAAGAAGAGAAGAAGAGAGAAGAAGAAGAAGAAGAAGAAGAAGAGAAGAAGAAGAAGAAGAATAAGAAGAAGAAGAAGAAGAAGAAGAAGAAGAAGAAGAAGAAGAAGAGAAGAAGAAGAAGAAGAAGAGAAGAAGAAGAAGAAGAAGAAGAAGAAGAATGGAGAAGGACGAAGGTAATCCCACTAATCTCTGCCGCTTTGAAATGCTAGACCTCAGACTCTGACCGACCATTATTATAACCACTGAAACAATGTATAATAGTAATGTATAGAGTAGCAGTCTCTGTTCAGTGTCTGTTTTTGACTATCTCTGGATTGGACGCTCATTCATCTCCTTGCAACTCTATCTCCTTCTACTCCTCGCTCCTTCTTCTTAGCTTTCTCCCTCTACTCTGCTCTTCATACCTAACTCAAGATGCTAGATGGAACTTAGTGAACTCTCAGTGTTAGTATCAGCTCATTGGATTGTAATGATTGTTGTAACTATAGGAATCTACTGATTGTTGCAATTATAGGAATGATACCGATGCTGAAAAATTCATTTGTAGTGAGCATGATGAACTTGGATCAAACTGGTCATAAGGTACCTAGATCAAACTGGTCATGAGATGATAATTCATCTCAGTTGATGCAGCTCAGTATTTTTTCTTTTTCGTTGCTGATTATTCAGATCAGGCCCGGCCCCAGGGTGGGCGGACCGGGCGGCCGCCCAGGGCGGCAGGTTTTGAGGGCGGCAAATTTAAAGGAACAGAAAATTTTAAAATAAAAATAAATAATAAATTCATAATATCAAATGTGAATGGTAAAATTATATAAGAAGCTTTTCAACCTCGAGCTAATGAAGACTTTTCTAAGATCAACAATGTCCCAGGAACGTCTGAGTGGTCTAGCGAACATAAAATAGTTCAGTCCCCAGATCTTGAAGAATTGGTGAAGGAATTTCCCCATGCAAAGGTCAGACGAGTTCTACTTATTAAACAGGTGTGTTAAACAAACTTGTAGAAATTGTAGTTCTAATTACTTAGCAAGTTAAGTAGGCCTAATACTATGTTGCAGTCTACGTCTTAAGGCTGTGCAAAGGCTAAAAATAAACTTTCTTGTACTGGTGATATTTTTCAAAGTTTTTCGATTTGTACCGGTATATATCAAAATGAAAAAGTTTTCTTAGGAAAACATTTTCTTCCAATCATTACTTTTTGAGATATGAACGCCTGAAGTTTAAATTTTTGGGACAGGACATTTCAAATTCGGTATGAGATAAATTCTTCATGGTATTGTTGATTGAATAAAACAAGAACATTTTGAAACATTTTCTGATAATATCAATTTTTGAAAAAGTTATTCAATTTACAAAAAAACTCAAATAAACACTATTTTTGGTCGTTTTTAGTAGATTGAATAACTTTCTCAAAAATTGATATTTTCAGAAAATTTTTGTTTTATTAGATCAAAAATACCATGAAGAATTTATCCTTTGAATTTTATGGATTCATCTCGTACCGAATTTGATATGATCTGCCCCAAAAATTTAAACTTTAGGCGCTCATGTCTCAGAAAGTAATGATTGAAAAAAAAATGTTTCCCAAGAAAACTTTTTCATTTTGATAGCTTGATCCTTGAGCGATCCTTGATTGTGTCCTCGTGCGCCTCTCCTCTAAGAAATACTGGAATGAAGTGCAACTAACGGGTGATTCTCATAGAACATAATCTCATGAGCTTATATCATTGTACGAAATATCACTGTGAGGACAATATAGATGATGGTGATGATGGTTGAAGCTAAAAATGAGGTGTTTTTCACAATACAATGAGCATTGTTGTCAAGTGTACCTGGAAATCTATATGAGATAGAGCGCTCTACCTATTCTCAGATTTTAGAGTACAAAATTACGCCCAGAGGGATTTTGAATTTTACATCTAGATTGTAATCGATATATTGTTGATCAAATACTAAATATGATAAAAATTGATTTTTTTTCTTAAAATATCACTCATATTTGAAAAATCATAAACAGTACTCATTGGAGGTAGAGAGTTCCGAATGATCTCATTTCATTCAGAATTTTATGATCTTAAAAAAGGCAGGAGCAAATTTTTCTGTCCGATCACTGATTCTGCAGGAAATAGCTGAAAACTGGATAATGAACCTAAAATACGAACTTTTTGGGCCACTCTGTATTAGCCAAAGGGAATTTTACATGAAGAATTTGGTTCTGAACCACTCTCATGTATCCAAATAAAATATTAAAAATCAGAACTACGATGTAAATTATTGCAAGCAAACCCCCATTTTTATGTCTATATTATTGACTGGACTTTACTGTTCCCCAATATTCAAATATTTGTTTAAATGTCAATAAATATTGTTAAACATAATTTTTTAGAGTTTACTGAGACTCTGTGGTGTCGCATCACAAAGTAGACACAATAGTAACGTTGGTTACATACTGGGCGGTTTCTGCCGCGGCGGCGAAACAGCCGTCGCCGCCTCGAAAAAAAGTCGAGCTTACACATTTAGCGGAAAAAATACCGCCAAACATCGAGCGGAAAAATTACCATCACACATATGATCAGTAGCGAAAATAATTCTTGTAGTTCTTCATCGCAAATGTGTTGTGATTTCTCTGTTTCATGAGTGTTCAGATAATTGTATTTTGCACATTTTTCAAAAGTATATATTATTAAATTAAAATGGAAAGGCAACAACTTTTACCACTTTTGTTGTACAATCGAAGGAAAAGAAGACAGTAGAGAAATCGCCTTGCTTGGATTCATTGAAATGAACGTTTTTATTAAATCGACAGCGATATACAACATATTGAAGTATTTTCCTTGTCATCCAGAGTTTCAAAATCCCCCCCTAATCTCCATACACACTTCCTTCCACGCATTCCTTGTTGCATCTCGATCCTTAAATATGTCGAGGGTTTTGTCCCACAAAACTGGCCTCTGTTCTACAAATGATATTAACAACTCATTGTCTATTAAATTACTCATTTTCTCAAACTCGTCAACCACAAACACTTAAATCAATAAATAAATGTTATAAAAAACTTACAAACTTTACAACAAGACACAAATTAAAAGGCTGATTTTCAAAGACCTCTGACTTGGAGCAACTGGGAAAGACGACTGATCAGAGGCGACGGTAGACAACCGCCAAATGTGTTAACGCCCCTATTGGTCACGTACGCCACTGTATAGACAAGAGCGGCAAAAACACCGCCAGCCGCAGTGGCAGTGGACGACTGCACAGCTGCCGCCAACGGCAATATAGCCGCGCGGCGTTTCTGCCGCCCAGTGTGTAAGCTTCCATTCAAGTCCATAGACTACTGCTCGAACGGCGGCGACGGCGAAATCACCGCCCCGGCAGAAACCGCCCAATGTGTAACCAGTGTTAGGCGATCGCTCAAGGAGGGGTGGAACCCGGGATTAACAATTAAAGACGGGATACTTGCGGGGGGGGGGCGGCAGTTGCCGATCTCGCCCAGGGCGGCATAGTCCCTAGGGCCGTGCCTGATTCAGATTAGTATTTTCCTTCACATCACATATCGGTTATGATGAGGCATTAACTGTTAAGGTGCGTACAGACTTTCGATCTGCTCCGCAACCGAACGTCACTCCAGCAGAGTGATTGATGATCGACCGGGGAGCAAGAGTGGTTCAACCGGGGAACGCGAGAAGAGCTAACATCTTCCGTAACGTTCATGATTGGTGCGACTGCAGAGCGGGGGCGGAGCGAATGCGGTGCGATGGAGGAACGAGGGCGGACGAGGGCGGGGCGTGCTCGGTGCGGGTTGGAGGCGCGTATATGTGTACGCAGCTTTACAGCTTCTCAACCGCATATTTATTTATTACAATTACAAATCCCGTAACGAATAACAAGTCACATCATGAAAATTAATCAAACAGTTTCACAATTTTACAACCTGCTCTGACGATGAAAATTCATCAAATTTTTCACAATTTAATTTTTTCAACATTTTTAAAAGCTTAAAAACAAACGATTGCAAACTTATTCCATATCTCAATTGATTATCATTGAGTATGGGCTATGTGTAATGGTAGTAGATACTGGATCAAACTATAATACTACGATATTACTAAGTGTTTGGTCATATAGGAAAATACTGTTAAATTGTCGAATATATATTTATATCTATAGCATATCACTAGTAGTTCTGTGAACAGTAGACCTCACGCAGTATTCTCATCCACAAGTACCAGATGTCAACTGTTTTAAATGTTAACAAACTCAGTTCACGTTTGAATTTGTATTCCATATGATATAATTCATCCAGTTCTGTGATGATCTTTCTATCTGATGAAAATTAATTTTTTAGAATCAGAAATGTTATAATTTCTCGAGCATTATTTAGTTCATTTGTTTATTTTTATTCACCTATTAAATTAGTTTTTTCGAATGTGAGAATATTGATACTGATGGACACGCATAATAATACCATGACTGCAAAACAAAATATTGAAACTGTTCTGGCCAGAGAACTCGAATTGTAGCGCCAGAATGGCAGACTGTAGTTCTGCCAATAGCAGGCTTGTGTTTGCGCCGGCGCAGACCGTCCTGCTGTTTGGCATTGTGGATGTTTTTGTAAGTCTTGTCTGTCTTGTTCTGTCGGCCCGTTTTTTTGCAAGAACAAATTTGTGTTTGTCTGTCATGTAATTTTCGATCGGAAATTTCTTGTAAATTGTTTGAGTGTTGTGTGTGTGAATTATGAATATAACAGCGTAAATAGTATTGAATTGAATTAATTTGAATCAGATTTGAATTTATAAAGAATCCAGTTTGAGCTTTGTTCGAAACACAGTGTATAACCTGCAAGTTGAACGCAGAATCAACGAGAAGGCAGCCCGTAAGCAATAACCTGTCTATTCCCAGATTTTGTCCCACCCTGAACCTGACCAAAACACCCAATAAAGGCTTCGAAGGGCAAGTAGTCAAGATTGGAATAAATTTGGTGAGTTTTTGCTCTTTTTTATTGTTCATTAATGCAGAGTTTAACTGTACAAATAACCTGGCTCAAATTGAAGATTAAATTTTGCCCCTTGTTTGTATTTGATTATTTAATTAGTGAATTACAGTCCTCTGGTAGCTCTAGCCTGAGCTTTGTTCAGAACAGAAACCAAATACCTTAAAGCTGCGATTAGACCAAATTTATTTAAAAAATGTTAATAACTCAATCCTTTTAGATTATATTAGATTAAAAATAACTTATCATAAACATGATGAACAAATGTGTTTGTCAACTTCCGTTCAATCTAATAGAATCTATAAGGATTAAGTTATAACTTTGGTGTAAACCCAGCTTAAAGATGCATACCTCTTTAATGTCTTTGATTGAAACTATAGACCTTATACAAATACAGTAATAGACTGGCTTCTCCACACATCTGTGTAATCACTTGTCAGCTGATTTATGATGAATAATATTCTATAGTCTGATTTTTACTCTAATATTGGCTTTTTCCTTTTATATTATCCTTGAAATGCAAAATTTCCAAAAACCTTGTATATACGACGACGCGCAATTTAAAAAGGAACATACCTGTCAAATTTCATGAAAATCTATTACCGCGTTTCGCCGTAAATGCGCAACATATAAATATATAAACATATAAACATTTAAACATTAAGAGAAAACCGTCGACTTGAATCTTAAACCTCACTTCGTTCGGTCAATTATAAATATTTATAAATACCGTTGTGTTTTTGCCTCTGGTCTTTGTGTATTTGGTACTTTTGTACCTGGTCTTGTGTATTTTTGCCTCTGGTCTTTGTGTATTTGGTACTTTGTATGGTCGAGAGTACATTGTAGTTTAGAGAGCATAGTACCTACAAAGTACATGAAACAGTTCATTAGTATACTATACTACTAAAACTGGTAGCGAAGAAAAAAGTGGTGGAATAAAATAGTTGAAAATAGGTTAGTAGTAGAAAGGCAGCCTTCAAGAGTCAATTGAACTTGTTACAGGACACAGACGTTCGCCGGTATTTTTATGTCACCTTTACGACCGCAAATAAGCATTGCAACAAATCAATCAAGTGAGAAGAGAAGAGCGTTAAAAAGAGAAGGAAAGATAAGTGAAGTAGAGAGAAAAGACAGAAGACGAGCAATTAGACGGAAGCTGGGAGTAAAATGTGTTACAACGGAAATAAGGCGGTGAGTCCTGACTGTGTAGACAAGAGTCATGACTGGAGTCAATTTGTGAGTCGAGAGTCGGGAGGATTCATGGAGTAACTTGTGAACTCACACTCCAGTAACACTCTGAACTCCAATAGTCATTATTATTTATTTTATGAACTTAGAAATAAGTATTCTAGATGATGGATTGTAGTTGAGAGTACATTCAAAAGATTTTTCCAACTCTTGTCATTCATTCTCCAGTTTGAAATTACATAAATCGATCAATCATTGCTTGATTGGAGATTTTCTTACAGTGATTCGCTCTTTTTTCAGTGATGAAACTTTTAGGGATTTGAAAATAATGGAATTTTCCAAGATTTCTTATAGTGATTTTCTCTTGTTTCAGTGACAGAACCTCTTGGAATTTGAAAATAATGGAATTTCCCAATAGTAGAACATCATTCAAATTTCTCACAAGCAAAACTATTATCCTGCATGATTTATTTTAATTTCGTGATATCCTTCCGGAGCTATTTCCGAAATCAAGATTTCACATGAAACAGCTTCTAGTAATCAATTAATGGAGTCTATTAATTAAAAACGAAAGCCAAATAATGAAAATGAGTTCTTATCGAGCATGACTTGACGATATCGTTGATATCCGTAAGCATTATTTTGGGAACTCAATCTTATGGGATAGTATACATTTTGAAATAGGATTGATATAACTTTGCGGAAGGTTCCATTATTTCATTAATGGAAGGTTCCTTTCTTATTTCAAGGTTTAAGGCTTAAGGCTTAATTTCGATTCATCCTCAGTCATTCAATATTCGAAATCATCTGTCTTTTTAGCCCCCCTCAATATACTGAGATGATTTGTATCTTCACTTCATGATTTTTTTTTGATATTTTATAGTCAAAAACTTCAGTCTACTTACTTGTGCTATGCACCCAAAATCTGGTTTGTGTTCTGATAAAGTGATTTAATAGGGTTGATTGTTTGGTTACAAGGGTACTATAGTGAGGTCCACCTTATAATGGCAGTGTACGATTGACAATTCTGTTGCTGTCCTTTTCTATCTTAAAACAAAACAGATAGCACTATCTCTCTCTCGCTTTGCAATGTTGTCAATTTGCCAGAATATTTTATATTTACTTTTGACAGTGACTGTACAAAACTGAACAAAAAATTCTCAGCCGCCATTTTTTTTCTTCATTCTATCAAAATACTTGAGTACACAAGTCGAATAATTGATTTAAAATGTATTTTTGAAACGATGAAATAATTTTTAAACATTACCGTATGAGAGACACAAATTAAAATATCTGAAATGACATTTAAAAAGTTGATAATCAACTATCCTAGACTTCATCCATGCTTCAGTTAGCCTACCCGTATAGGTTATACCTACTCGTACCGGTATACATGAGATTGAAAAGCTATTTCAAAATTAATCCATTGAAATTACATATTTTTAGATAGAATTTCTATTTTTCTATTATTTTAGAAAGAAATTGGAATAGAATTCCTACAAAAATAACTCAATTTCTGTTGTTTTGAAATTCAGATCGGTGTATCACAGCTTTTTAAATTAGCTGCCATATCAGGTTAGTATAAAAATAAAAATCTGATCTCAGTTATGGAAGCAAATTTTTGAATACAATTATGAAAAAATATATTTTCTTGATTAATTTGACATTAAATTGATTATTTTATCAAGGAAATGATAATTATTATTGGAATTAATTTAATGTGATGAATTGAGTAACAGCTGTGTACAGTCAGTGGCAAAATGGAGAGAATTGGCAACGTTTATCTCCTATCTTTCTTCACTGCCATTATAACGTGGACCTGACTATAGTTATATCCTATAACCGTTCTGTGTTATTAGACTTGACTCACGACGCATGACTCGTGAAACTTAAGACTTGACTGAAGCCGCTACCCCAAACAACTTATTTTCCCTGCTCCAATAGACTCTATTAAGATTCACTCAGATCTGTCAGCATTGCTAATATATAACATCAAAACGTATCCCATACAATCAATGCTGACAATTTGAAATTTCTTTCACTATAGGAGCTTATAACTGGCTGTGGAGGAATTTTTTTCAATCTGACAGCATTCCTCATGGAATAACACTAATGCTTTCCATGCAATCAATGCTGACCGTTTCAAGTAAATCACATTATTGTGGGCTCATTATAGGCTAGAGAACTGGACAACTGTGTCGGCAGTTCAGTCAGATTAAACTGTCACCATTGGTTAAACGGGAAGCGTTGGTGCTATTTGCAAGGAACGCTGTAAGATTGAAAGGAGTCTCTCTATAGGAAAGAAAGGTTATCCGCAAAAATGTCAATTTCCTGCTGAAACAACTGTTTGATTTCCAGAACGGACGCAAGAGGTCGCCACAGCAATATTACTCTCAATACAGTACATTGACTATAGTGGAATTTGAGCATTGGTTGAGTGGGGGGGAAGTATTGACGTTGTTGATGAGGAATTTTGGCTGATCCAAGTGAATAATACTATAGGTTCTTCCAACATCAATGTTTGAAGGGAGAGTGTTGATGTTATTCATCAGGAATCCTGTCAGTTTTAAGTGAATCACCCTGCTGCTTCAATTCTCCAATTAAAATCAATCTGGAGCCAACTCACTACCTACGTAAACAAAGCCGTAGTTCATTCGTATGACGTCGCACAGGTAGTGCTCCTACACCAATGAAAATTCGTTGAATGCAGCTGATCTATATCAGATAGTGTTTTGATTGGTGTAGGAGCACTACCTGTGCTGACGTCACACGAATGCACTACGGCTTTGTTTACGGAGGTAGTGGCTAACTTCGACTAAATTGGAAGGGTGACCATTTAATATAAAAATTTGAAGCACTGGAAGTATTTTCAGAAGAATCTTATTCTTTGAGTACTATTTATTCTTTTGGAAATATCATTGACTTGCTACACAATTGAATATGGGTGCCTCATCTTGCTTGATAGATTTGTGTATGACACAAAGAAATATTGAATCTTCGTCCAATTCGCCCATCTTGTCTTTTCCAATGTTTTGTTATTTTTAACTGCTTACATATATTGTTAAGTTGTCACACAGTTAGAAACATGTCGTGATTGAACAATTTTAAAAGGGTACTTTTAATTAGATTTGATTTCTAATTTTTATTTATAGTTAATATGATTATACATATACTAACTTGTACTGAGAGTTAATACTTGTATCGTTTCCAATCCTAATTAATCCATATTAAAGGAAATACAGTATATTGACTGCATCGAACATAATTTGGTTGCATTTATTAAATCATTCAGAATTATACAATTTCAAGAAAAGTACCACAGGCATCAAAAATAGTTGGTTGATATAACCAACATTCTGGTTATCCACCGGTTTGGGTTGCATCAGAATCATTACAAAGTATTATAAATATAAATTGAACATAATTTGAAGTTTGTACCTCTCTATCCATGGAAGGAGCATTCTAAAAAACTACAACAATCTCTACTATAAAGTAGAATAGGATTTGATAAAACATCATTGAATCAATCAGGTTCGGATGTGAGTTTATTTCATCACTTTTTAAACCACGAACATAAAGTAAAGATATTTCATATTTTTAGATTATCCTTAATTATTTGTCTGATTTGAGGATTTGAAGTGTTTAAAAAAGCTACTCTTGAACTACGAGGGATATTATGACGAGAAAAACTAACAAATCAGCATGATTATTATATTATTTTTTCGGTTCTATTATTTGAGCCAGCAACCAATATTGGGTTCTATTCAGAGAGAATAAAATAAGAATTTAGTTATATTCTCTCTGGTCCTTTTCGTACCTGAGAATTTTTCATTTGATGACAAACAATCAGTACTTAAGCCAATTCCATCACCGTAATACATCAAAACTGGGTTTCTATTTCTCAAATTGATTAAAATCATGTGCCAAATCAAAATCATCACCACTGTCCAAACTGTCCGACAACTGCACTTATTTTCGTCCCAGAAAATAGATTCGAATCCAATCAAAAGTAGGCTAAATATAGAATTGATTCTGTTCACGTGAAAAGTGAAGCTTTAACAGAATCATCAGGCGTATTGCCGAAGTGTCGATAATTTTATTTTTTGTCAGTTTTTTCAGCTTGGCAATCACTGTTGGGCTCGTGGGAGATGTTGCTTCCCCTCTCACCACTATTCGCGGGAGGGGAAAGGATGGTTACGGTGGGGGGGGGAGGTTGAAAGAGTAGCTTTTCTTGATAACAGGAGAAGAATCTGGAGAAGCTATTTTAGTTGCCACGTGGAATGGTGGTGAGGTTTGCTTGATAGGCTACGAACAGTCGCTTCTGCTCTGTTTCTTGTTTTTCTTCTCTTCCGTCACTGTTTTTTCTTCTCCTCCTCCTCCTCCTCCTCCCCTTTACCCCTCCTACTCCTCCTCACCATTCAATTATCCACTTCACTTCAATAAACCAACGCGTCGTTGAAATTCTGGAATTCCACCTCTTGCCACTACTCTATAGCGCACGCAACGAGCGTGTGTTTTTACACCCCATTTTTGGAGTCTGTTTTTTTATCGATAATATTTTCGGAACCCGTGTAAACAATTACTGTTGGTTACTATGAGCAGATTCATTTCAAACTGTCAGCAACGGTTGAATGGGAAGTGTTCGTGTTATTTGTAAGTAATGCTGACTGTTTTAGAGATGATTGTCCACGGCAGAGAATTGCTAGCGATATGATGTTTTTGGATCTCCACGAAAAAAGTGATTGGATGGTTGTGACTCACTGACTTTGACTGGGAAAAATTTGCTTTTAATTGCTATCAACTCCTATGTTTCCAATCGCTATATGGTGGAACAATCGCTATTTTATAGGGAGTTCGGTACCTAAGGGTAAATTTGAAGATAAAAATAACAAATATTGGAAATATGAATAAGAAATGGAAATTCATGGCCTTTTATCATTGTTGCTCCACATTCAAATCAAATCAAATAAGAAATTAACAAACCAACACGAAATTTCCAAAATGATGGTTGTATTGAGAGAAAATTGAAATTTATATTGATAAATAATTTATCACTATGAATTTAAATCCAGATTTCACAACATCTGTATACTATACAGATCGTGTGATAATTATTGCTGATAATCCTACGATGTTCCTTTCTTCATAAACTGAAGAACACTTATTGCCAATTTCAAGAAGTTCATACACAAACTAGGATTCTGGAATGATTAATAATTCTTATCATAATATATTTTCTCATTCAAGAGTTATTTCGATTATATTTATATCTTATTTATTGATAATGCTTATGTGAAGAGAACCTCAGCTTATTTATTAAATAAGCAATATCCTTTAGTTCATGAAAAAAGCCATCACCAGCAAATTATAATACTCTGTATAGAAATTGGAAAATTCTGTTATTATCACTCATTTTTCATTTTTTAAATTTTTAAGAAAATTCATTTAGATTTGAACTACTTTTTTTAGCATTCGAATAATCAAGAATTTCAAGCTTCTTTCTGAATGAGCTTCGATATTTCGAATATATGAAGCTCTCCTTCCCCAACAATACCCTTAGTTGGTCTTACTATAGAAAAAAATTGAGTGATTCCAAGAAAGCTTCAAAACATTTTGCGATAACCATTTACCTCTTTTTTCACAATTTTTCCAATCATCGAGTTCCTCGAAAACTCTGAGCTATTCATTTCCATTCACTGATTTCCAATTTCTCACGTATTTTTCATTCTCTATTATTTTCTCTCAACAATTGAGATACTTGGAATTCTGAACAATATTCAACTAACTTCCCATCTAATAATTCTCCACTTCTTTCTCATTCTTCATATATTTCCTTTTCTCTCTTCTCTTATCAACTTCTCTCCCTGGTACAGTATTATTCTTAACATTCGATGATTCGATATTCTCTCATTTTCCATAAACTTTCCTATAATACAGTATTCATTAGCATTCGAAAAATTCAGAGCAGCCCCGGAAATTGCTTTATAACTTGATCGAACCGAAAAGAGTGACAACAAAAAATGGGCAGGGGAAAAGTTCGTTCTGGTCCAACTTTTTGCTCTTTTCACAGAAGTTTTGCTCTATTGAAATGGGCGTAGCCAGGGGAAAAAGGTTTTCCACCAATTTATTGATTTGTGGTAGTAGACTGTAGAAATATATGGACTGGTTCTGGGCTAGACACGTCATAGAAATATCGGAACATATTTTTCTTAATCATAAAAATGTAGAACTAAGTTATTCGACTGTGTATCATTTAAGATATTGTATTTTATGTTCGCAATTGTCTTATTCAGAAATAGTTGACTACAGTGAATACGACGGTTTGTCAGACGATTTGATTTGAACTCTATCGAGAGCAGCATATTTAGAGAGAAATATGAGAGCAGCATAATATTTTAAACGGGGTTTTTTGCGTTAATCTTGAACTAGATAAAGTAGGTTGATAAGTAAGTTTATTGAGCTCAATTCAATAGTATCTGAAACGCACATTCTCTCTCTTCTTCAAGAGGTAGAAGAAGAAGAAGAAGAAGAAGAAGAAAAACAAAACAAAGTAGAATTGAATGCAATAGAGAATCATTTTGATTGAAACTGATCTTGATTTAAGCGAAGAAAACAATATTTTATATGAGTGCACTGCTAGTCTGCAAGCTAGTCTGCAGGCACTTATGAAGTAAAGATTATTTCGAATTGTTTAGAGTGTTACAGAACAATTCCTCATTCCTTTCAATTTTCATTTTCCCAACTCTAAAATTTGAGTTGAAAGAAAAAAAAAGCAAGTAATGCTATGGAAAGTTTTATTGCTCTACTTTTCAGAATAGAGTAGAATGACTTTTTTATTCGATGACGTGTCGAAGCTTGGACAGTATTGTCCACTCCACCACTTAATCTTGTCGTTGCAAATACGAATACAATACAGAAGATACAGAGATAATAAGAGAACAGAAACAAATAATTATAATTCAAATCAATAGATATGAGAGTTCAATATCGGAAAAAGTATCTTCCAATAAACTAAATCACTTCATTTCCGGAAGAAAAGGAACTGATTTGGAAGTAATCTGATAAAAAATTGAAAATGTATTGGCAAATTGCAAGTTCAAGAATGATGTAATTATGATTTTCCATGCAAAACATTGGTCTTATTGAAAAAGCCTTGTTATGTCTACTTGAAAATGTAGTAACCTACATGGGTGTTACTTTTGTATCTTTTCAGAGCAATCTTCTTCAAATATCCTTAGACACTTAGGATAAGCATTTTCAATCGGAAGTGAAATCAATTGCCCACTCCAAATAGTCTCATTAGCCTACATTTTTGCAGTAATTGACCTAGTTGAACTAATCATTTTTTTCTCCTAATTTGCGAATTGCTCATAGTAATTAGGTCTAATCAATCAATCATTTCAAGATCATCAATATGTAATCAAACCCCACTTGAATAATAGAATCCAATTTCAATTGCTTTTTGAAGTGCTCATTATTCAATGATACTAGTAGCAGATTCAGTACTTGACATTCATAATTGTTTTCGTTACAACAGATTTACTCTCAAAATAAAGCAGTAAATTTCAATTTAATTATCAATATTATGATTGAGAACTTTTGTACGATTATATGTAGAATGTACGTGTTTCGAGTTCAACTTCATTGAGAATATCTTGAATTCAATTTATTGAAGACTTTTCGCACCAGAATATTCGTTTTTGGACTAAGCCTGTTAGCCTTTCTCAGTATTCATCAAATCAACAAATAAATATACACATCGTATTATTATTGATAGTGAAATTCATGAAAGACTCACACATCGACATATTTGATGAACATTATAATTAATAATAATAATTTCTCTGGATGTTGGACGACACATCCAGAGGAGTTTATTCATAAATTCAGGAACATTACATATTATTTTTCATACATTTTCAATAACATAATCATATTCAAGGTTTACAAGATGATACCTCACTATATAATATATGTGTCGAGGTTATCATCAAATTAATACAAATTAATGCTACAACAAATAATACAAAAATTCAAAAAAATCTAAAACGATATCTATTACCTTAAGCATCACCTAATACAATAATACTAAACCGAGGTACTAATTTTCTACCTATAAATTACCTTATTTAAAAAGAATACTACTTAAATCTAAATCCTACTTACTATTAGTTCCTCACTACTTTGTATCCCAATACTGAATAATAAATGTCTAATTTTTCTTTTGAAGCTATTGAAATTTTCCTCTCCTTTGATTTCTAATGGTATTCTATTGGATATTGTAGGCCCTAAATATCCTAGTGTCATTATGATTCGCTCTCCAATCAACCTTAAATTGATCAATTTGAATAATAGCGATCAACAATATTAGTAGCCAATATTCAGAAATTCTGGATATTTCAATTCTAGCTCATAAAGCATAATGATTAAAAAGAACAGCTTCCATGGTTCAAAGGAATTTGACTGTGAGTTTTTAGAATGTATGGCCAGAGAAAACTTATACAATTGTTTTGTAGTCTTTGTAGTCTAGGGTTACTTTTGATATGAATAAAAATATAAATCTCACTAGTACTTTTAATTATGTTATCACAAAGTCAAAATGGCATTAATGTCCGAAACATGTTGTGATAAAATAATTTAAAAGGGTACTGAGTTTTATATTTTCATTCAAATTGTTTTATACTATGCTATGGTGATTTTCCTATACCCTACTTCCAATGGAAATAAGGTATTGGAGGACTTATTTCCCTTGGAAATAAGGTCTTTACTTACAATATACCTTATATCTTCAAGCATTGTTTCCAAGTGATTTTTTAGAATCTATGCGGTGATTTTCCAATACCAGAAATCAATTCCCCAATGAAATCCATTCAAATAAACAATTCTAAATATTTCCCTCACGATTACCTGCTGCAATCACTTTTCCCTGAACGTTGTGAAGGTCACAACTGCCCCAAAGGTGGCGCTTATAATTGTTTAATTCAAATGAACCGCTACCACAAAATGTTCCATTATTTCTATTTCTGCTCAAATAATGCTCAATAATATAGGTGCTATCAATAAACGTAGTGGGATTAGAGTGACATTCACTACAATCTGTCAGCATTAGTTGAATGCGAATCATTGGTGCTATTCACAAGTAATGCTGACAGTTCAAAGTGAATATCACAATATCGACAAACTTAGTGACGCAAAACGAATTCCTCAGCTTTCGTGCAAGAATGACGACAACCACTCTCTGAATACATTGAACCCGATTCCGGATTTGGATTTGGAAACAGTGGAGGATAAAAGAAGATAAAACAAAAGGCACATAGTGAAATGAGATAGTGGGAGTTTAGAACTTGAAACCCCCATCACTACAATTGGATTTGTTGATAAGGTCAGGAATGTCTAGAGAAATGAGAGTTAAAAATTGATGAGGTCTGAATCGAATGTTCTCTTGAGAATTGAAATTTCTAATTTCATGAATAGATGGTAGCTTACCAAAATTCTTACCAAAAGTTGGGCTAGTTTCAGTAAACTTTAAAAATCGTGTATTCATTGTGTATGAAACAAGCTCTCACTAAACTAAACTTCAATCTAAAGTCCAGTAAACGATGAAATGATTCCAATAATCAGTTGATTGAATTTTCAATAAACTTGGAATAATGATATAGCCAAAGGTGAGGGAGCATTTTCTGACACAATTTTTTTTTTTTTTTGTGAATGTTAAAGTTATGTGATTTCTGAAGTAAGAGATTTCTGTGTTGATACTGCATTATCATAGATAATGACTATTTTATCAGGCTTGTAATTTATGTATGTGATGCTATAAATATTCATTTATTTATTCATTCGCAAATACAATCCAGGTAAAAACAACAGGCATTTGCCCAAAACTGCTTCAAACCTTGATTTGTAATACACAGTCTGAAGGTGATGTTACTTACATAACTTAAATGATTACTTAATCCGCACACAATTCCAAGTCCAAAAGAATGTATCTACTACAATTTTGAATTTATCAGATTTTGCTAATTAACTACAGAATATTAAATCAACTGTTAATATACAAATATAGTAAATTTTATATCGAAATAATACCACTAAAGACTTATGGAGATTTTATGACAATAATAATAATGCATGCTCTTCATGACTCTTTAAAGATACAAATACCAAACTTGAGATTGTGAAATTTAATGTATCAATTAAAGTGAAGATTCTGTAGATCTATACTGCTTCAAATTTAAGTCACTGCAGAATTAAATTTCAGACACCTTACAAATAATAACAGTTAGGTTCAGAAATGATAGAGACATTCATAGCTTGACGTCATTTCTGTTGTACCAATAAAAATATGACTGATAGGCTTTTCTATGGTCTCTATCCAAACATTTTTTATGTTTTGTTTTTGTAAACCTTTGACCGGTAATTAGTAATCAAAAGTAAGCTGAAAAGTTCTTCTCCCAAAGGTGTGAGTAACAATTAACAATCCACTCAAATTGATATGTGAATTGTTTGTTTAATGTTTGTAGTTATCCCAATTCAATTGAATGCCAACTCTAATTACATTTCACTAGAATTCCGGAAGTGCGAAGAGAGGAAGTGCAAGAACATTGTTTTGCAAGCGCGTGCTCCGAACAATGGAACAATCAGTGCTTTCCTTTTTTCTTTTTCCCCTTCCATTTTTCTCCTGATTTTGCTCTTCGTATTCTCCTACCCTTTCTCTATCAGTTGCGTAACAATGAAAATGTGCTTGTAACATTATCAAATAATCGATCTGTAACTTGAGAAAATGGGGTCAAAAAGAAACCCTTCTGTATTTGCTGTGGAAAAATAGCGGGAACATTTCTTATTGCTTGAGGAAGCTCCAATTTTTCAATAAGGAAACTGAAATTTTTGTCGGTTCTTCGCTTTTTTCGAGTTATTGTTTTCGTTATTTCCTTTGTCCCTACTTTTTCTACAACCTTCTCCATCCTCAGATCGTCCACCTTTTCTCCTTCCCTTTTCGCATTCTCGTCATCTCATTTCTCTATCATTTTCCTTTTCCTTCTTTCTCTATGCTTCCTTACTCCTTCTCTTTCATTAGCGTGTTCTTCTTTCACCAGAGTAATAATCAATATTGTTCTCCTAAACCTTTTCAAAGTCTTCATATCATCCCTCTACATCCTCATTAGAGCTGCCTTGATAATCACTCAGAGTGGTACAAGATCTATGCAAACAATTAGAAGTATTCAATGAGGTGAGTAGCTGTGATGTAGTAACCTACATGGGTGTTACTTTTGTATCTTTTCAGAGCAATCTTCTTCAAATATCCTTAGACACTTAGGATAAGCATTTTCAATCGGAAGTGAAACCAATTGCCCACTCCAAATAGTCTCATTAGCCTACATTTTTGCAGTAATTGACCTAGTTGAACTAATCATTTTTTTCTCCTAATTTGCGAATTGCTCATAGTAATTAGGTCTAATCAATCAATCATTTCAAGATCATCAATATTTGTAATCAAACCCACTTGAATAATAGAATCCAATTTCAATTGCTTTTTGAAGTGCTCATTATTCAATGATACTAGTAGCAGATTCAGTACTTGACATTCATAATTGTTTTCGTTACAACAGATTTACTCTCAAAATAAAACAGTAAATTTCAATTTAATTATCAATATTATGATTGAGGAATTTTGTACGATTATATGTAGAGTGTACGTGTTTCGAGTTTAACTTCATTGAGAATATCTTAAATTTAATTTATTGAAGACTTTTCGCACCAGAATATTCGTTTTTGGACTAAGCCTGTCAGCTTTTCTCAGTATTCATCAAATCAACAAATAAATTTACATATCGTATTATTATTAATAGTGAAATTCATGAAAGACTCACACTCTCACACATTGACATATTCGATGAACATTATAATTAATAATAATAATTTCTCTGGATGTTGGACGACACATCCAGAGGAGTTTATTCATAAATTCAGGAACATTACATATATTTTTCATACATTTTCAATAACATAATCATATTCAAGGTTTACAAGATGATACCTCACTATATAATATATGTGTCGAGGTTATCATCAAATTAATACAAATTAATGCTACAACAAATAATACAAAAATTCAAAAAAATCTAAAACGATATCTATTACCTTAAGCATCACCTAGTACAATAATACTAAACCGAGGTACTAATTTTCTACCTATAAATTACCTTATTTAAAAAGAATACTACTTAAATCTAAATCCTACTTACTATTAGTTCCTCACTACTTTGTATCCCAATACTGAATAATAAATGTCTAATTTTTCTTTTGAAGCTATTGAAATTTTCCTCTCCTTTGATTTCTAATGGTATTCTATTGGATATTGTAGGCCCTAAATATCCTAGTGTCATTATGATTCGCTCTCCAATCAACCTTAAATTGATCAATTTGAATAATAGCGTTCAACAATTTTAGTAGCCAATATTCAGAAATTCTGGATATTTAAATTCTAGCTCATAAAGCAAAACGATTAAAAAGAACAGCTTCCATGGTTCAAAGGAATTTGACTGTGAGTTTTTAGAATGTATGGCCAGAGAAAACTTATACAATTGTTTTGTAGTCTTTGTAGTCTAGGGTTACTTTTGATATGAATAAAAATATAAATCTCACTAGTAATTTTAATTATGTTATCACAAAGTCAAAATGGCATTAATGTCCGAAACATGTTGTGATAAAATAATTTAAAAGGGTACTGAGTTTTATATTTCCATTCAAATTGTTTTATACTATGCTATGGTGATTTTCCTATACCTACTTCCAATGGAAATAAGGTATTGGAGGACTTATTTCCCTTGGAAATAAGGTCTTTACTTACAATATACCTTATATCTTCAAGCATTGTTTCCAAGTGATTTTTTAGAATCTATGCGGTGATTTTCCAATACCAGAAATCAATTCCCCAATGAAATCCATTCAAATAAACAATTCTAAATATTTCCCTCACGATTAACTGCTGCAATCACTTTTCCCTGAACGTTGTGAAGGTCACAACTGCCCCAAAGGTGGCGCTTATAATTGTTTAATTCAAATGAGCCGCTACCACAAAATGTTCCATTATTTCTATTTCTGCTCAAATAATGCTCAATAATATAGGTGCTATCAATAAACGTAGTGGGATTAGAGTGACATTCACTACAATCTGTCAGCATTAGTTGAATGCGAATCATTGGTGCTATTCACAAGTAATGCTGACAGTTCAAAGTGAATATCACAATATCGACAAACTTAGTGACGCAAAACGAATTCCTCAGCTTTCGTGCAAGAATGACGACAACCACTCTCTGAATACATTGAACCCGATTCCGGATTTGGATTTGGAAACAGTGGAGGATAAAAGAAGATAAAACAAAAGGCACATAGTGAAATGAGATAGTGGGAGTTTAGAACTTGAAACCCCCATCACTACAATTGGATTTGTAGATAAGGTCAGGAATGTCTAGAGAAATGAGAGTTAAAAATTGATGAGCTCTGAATCGAATGTTCTCTTGAGAATTGAAATTTCTAATTTCATGAATAGATGGTAGCATACCAAAATTCTTACCAAAAGTTGGGCTAGTTTCAGTAAACTTTAAAAATCGTGTATTCATTGTGTATGAAACAAGCTCTCACTAAACTAAACTTCAATCTAAAGTCCAGTAAACGATGAAATAATTCCAATAATCAGTTGATTGAATTTTCGATTGGAATAATGATACAGCCAAAGGTGAGGGAGCATTTTCTGTCACAATTTTTTTTTGTGAATGTTAAAGTTATGTGATTTCTGAAGTAAGAGATTTCTGTGTTGATACTGCATTATCATAGATAATGACTATTTTATCAGGCTTGTAATTTATTTATGTGATGCTATAAATATTCATTTATTTATTCATTCACAAATACAATCCAGGTAAAAACAACAGGCATTTGCCCAAAACTGCTTCAAACCTTGATTTGTAATACACAGTCTGAAGGTGATGTTACTTACATAACTTATATGATTCGCACACAATTAAAAAAATGTATCTACTACAATTTTGAATTTATCATATTTTTCTAATTAACTACAGAATATTAAATCAACTGTTAATATACAAATATAGTAAATTTTATATCGAAATAATACCACTAGAGACTCATGGAGATTTTATGACAATAATAATAATAATGCATGCTCTTCATGACTCTTTAAAGATACAAATACCAAACTTGAGATTGTGAAATTTAATGTATCAATTAAAGTGAAGATTCTGTAGATCTATACTGCTTCAAATTTAAGTCACTGCAGAATTAAATTTCAGACACCTTACAAATAATAACAGTTAGGTTCAGAAATGATAGAGACATTCATAGCTTGACGTCATTTCTGTTGTACCAATAAAAATATGACTGATAGGCTTTTCTATGGTCTCTATCCAAACATTTTTTATGTTTTGTTTTTGTAAACCTTTGACCGGTAATTAGTAATCAAAAGTAAGCTGAAAAGTTCTTCTCCCAAAGGTGTGAGTAACAATTAACAATCCACTCAAATTGATATGTGAATTGTTTGTTTAATGTTTGTAGTTATCCCAATTCAATTGAATGCCAACTCTAATTACATTTCACTAGAATTCCGGAAGTGCGAAGAGAGGAAGTGCAAGAACATTGTTTTGCAAGCGCGTGTTCCGAACAATGGAACAATCAGTGCTTTCCTTTTTTCTTTTTCCCCTTCCATTTTTCTCCTGATTTTGCTCTTCGTATTCTCCTACCCTTTTTCTATCAGTTGCGTAACAATGAAAATGTGCTTGTAACATTATCAAATAATCGATCTGTAACTTGAGAAAATGGGGTCAAAAAGAAACCCTTCTGTATTTGCTGTGGAAAAATAGCGGGAACATTTCTTATTGCTTGAGGAAGCTCCAATTTTTCAATAAGGAAACTGAAATTTTTGTCGGTTCTTCGCTTTTTTCGAGTTATTGTTTTCGTTATTTCCTTTGTCCCTACTTTTTCTACAACCTTCTCCATCCTCAGATCGTCCACCTTTTCTCCTTCCCTTTTCGCATTTTCGTCATCTCATTTCTCTATCATTTTCCTTTTCCTTCTTTCTCTATGCTTCCTTACTCCTTCTCTTTCATTAGCGTGTTCTTCTTTCACCAGAGTAATAATCAATATTGTTCTCCTAAACCTTTTCAAAGTCTTCATATCATCCCTCTACATCCCTCATTAGAGCTGCCTTGATAATCACTCAAAGTGAGTGGTACAAGATCTATGCAAACAATTAGAAGTATTCAATGAGGTGAGTAGCTGTGATGCAGGGACCCTCCAGGTCCCTCTATATCTTCGTTCTTCCCAAATCACCTATTCTTAAAATTTTCAATAAGACATATAGAAAACATATATGAACATTAATGAAACATATACAAAAGACATATCGTCTGTAACCTTACTCATGTTATTATTATTTCCCTTGTTTCCTCACAAACCTTCTTCCACAATCTCTTTTTCTTTGGATCTTTTTCCATCTTTTCAATATTTTTAACATTTTTCTTCTTCCTCACTCGAATCCTATTTAATCTTATCTGATATGTTTTCTCCCCATCTACTTTATATTTCTCCTGCTTCTTTTTTTATTCTCTTTTGTCTTTCTTTCTATTTAATATTCTAATTTTTTGATTCCTACATCTTCTCTCAGTTCGTTTCCTTTCTCAAAAAATGTTTCCGACTGACAAGAACACATTGGAAATGAACCGAATTAATATTTTCAGTGCTAGTATTTAAGCTCAGAGATATAAGGTTCAATTCTGAGTTTTGAGTCTAGTCAAACATAGGCCTACTTGATTATTTGCGTATTTTTTCAATATTAGTCTACTTACCTCATTGAATACTTCTAATTGTTTGCATAGATCTTCTACCACTCACTTTAAGTGATTATCAAGGCAGCTCTAATGAAAAAGCGTCGAGTGGGTACTTTATTATATACGATAACGGCTACTGCAATTATATTTCACGTCTAGTCAAGTATGAGTTGAACATTTTGGGGTTAATTATTTACTTTAGATGCGTGACCTAATAGGATTGTTTCCACTTACAATCTCTATAATAATGTAATTGAAACTAGCTGTATACATCCATTGTTTAACCTTCAACCAAAGTATATTAGAACTGTTGGAAACAATCAAATATTTTGATGAATTTGTAGCACTTAAAGTTTGTTCTCATTCCCAATACATTTCTACCTCAGAAATTGTTGTTGGTTCACCTCCTCCAGCCTAATTCAATGTGAGACTTCCACCAGCTCAATTCATAACGATGAGTAGCTATGAACGACAATTTAGAGCGAATTTCATGAATTTCCTATCAATCCTTGAAAGATGGAAGCGATTTCGAGATTGGTTTAGGGAGAAATTAATTTAATAAGAGACTTGACGCTTTTCATCAACAATCTCTCTTCAAAATTAGCGTCCAGATGAAATAAGGTGGATTTCCCCTTCTCTATCTTAACACACTACTACACTGTCTCCAAGAGTGGAGTACTGTAAAGTCAACAATTCGTCTCAACAAGTACTGTAAAGTACTGTAAATCATCAATATTGAACTAATCAACATTCCAACTTCAATATTTGCGTCCAGGACAGAAAAAATGTGGATTTTCTCTTCTTTATTGGAACACAATACTTTACTGGCTCCAAGTGGAGAATTGTCAAGTCGTGAGTCCTAATTCGAATTACATCAAGGATCAATGTATCAAAAAGCGATAAAACTAGTATTCGAAAAAGCAAATAAAAATTAAATTGGTGATACAGTATTTCTATGACAATTCATAGACGGAAAATCCCTCCATTCACAAATTTATCGATATCTTTCCTATTTAGATAGATTGGCATTCAACAAGTATTAACAAGATTCACTTCAAATTGTCAACATTGATATTACTAGCGACCCCCTGGGTTGAAGAACTCGCTAATGAACTGTTGTATTGATCTTTGAAATCCGCAACTTGTAATTATACAGAGTTGGTGAGAATCATTATGGAACAACTGAATATCTCTTTTACAAGTATGATAAATGTGACAGTAGGTTCCATGGGCATCCTATTCCAATATTGGAAAAAATATACTTCCTGTCACTTCAAAACTTTTGTCCGCCATCCTGAATCCGTCATATGGATCCAGCTTCATTTTTCCTTATGCACTTTCGATGTTATTTTTGTATCCTGATAAAGGACGTAGAACGTCAATTTTGTTGTCCAACAAACTTGACCTGTAGAAAGGTTAGAAGAATATGTGTTCAAAATTTGAAGCTGATTGATCAATTCTTTCTAAAGTATTTGTAGAACATACAAACAGACGGACAACAAATTTAGGCTCTAGTGAGTCAAAAGTGAGAGCTCGCTAACGCTCGTTCGATTGAGAAGAAAAGCAGTTACAAGAAATGTGGATGTAACCAGCTTCACTTCACGAGTCTCTTACTACTGCCATCATGATATCGTGTCACACGATGTAAAAAATGAATTCACTTCCTCGAAAACAAATCATGTCGATGATATGACATCATCATCACCATCATCATCATCATACTTCTCCTCAACCCTTAGCAACCAACTTCTCCTCCACCTCTTAAACCTCCTCCTCCTCTTCCTTCTCATCCTCATTCTTCTCAATATCATCATCACATCATCATCAACAACATCACGATCGTGTGGGCGAAAAACGCGCCTGTTAACGAGACGCGCGCTCATCGATTTAGAACGACACAAAGAGGCGGAAAAATGCATGAATCAGCAGATCCCTGGAGGGATTAGCCCTTCAAATACCTCGCCACTACCGAAACTTCGCTGATAATCTGTCTCCTATCTCCATCTCACACATGTAACGGCTTTCTGATTTTGTAGGCTCTCTTTCTCCTTGTCTATTTTATTCTCAATACCATTATTTTTGTATTTTTTCTACCTTACCTCTTATTCCTCCTCTTCCAATCATTTATCATATTTACATAACTGATAAATTCTAGTCTCAGTTATTTTTGCATTGGGTTTCTTGATATTTTCTTTCTATTTTTTTACTTCTTATTTTTCCTTATCCTGATGTTCTCCATATTTTCGATCTCCTTTCCTTTATCAGTCTACTAATTGGTCTTTCTATTCATGTTTCAACTTCAATTTCCTGAATTCCTAAACATGACTATATGAATATTTCTCCATTCATATAAATATACAGTACTATTATTATTTTTATAATATTGTTTTCCTTAGTAATCGCTCTCCTGTTCTTTCATTTTCCTTCTCTCTCTCACTCACTCTTTCCCTCTTCCTTCATTCTATTTTCCCACATCTTCTTTCATGTTCCGAGTGAAAAATGCATAAGTCTCTCCATCATCATAATCAATATTCGCCACAGTGCTTGTTAGTGATGACAACGTAAGCTCTGAAAAATATTTTTTAAATCGTCACATCGTATATTTTTTCTACATTTTTCTATTCTTCCCTCTGTTCTGTCCCATCATTTTCTCTAGCCTTTCGTTATCCTTCTTCCTTTTTTTCGTCACATCACTTTCTCCTACACCTCTCCTCCTCTTTACTACCATTAAAATTTCTAATACCACTTCTTACTATTTCTTCACCTATCTCTTTTTATCTCTTCATCTCTCAGTCTTTCTTTTTCCATCACACTCTCACCCTCTCTTACTCTACCCACTCTAACTATTCCTCTTTCATACTCTCAATTCCTTCCATCTTCCCCTCCTCTCATTCTCCTTTCCCCTGTATAAACTGTAAATGCAACCAACCATCACTCACAGTGTCATGATATGAGCTTGGCCAAAAATATTTCTTTCGTTTGTTATGTCAAGACAGCGGTACCGGAAGTGGAAATAGAGAATAGGTGAAGATGAGTGGAAGAGTTTGAGAGAGAGAGAGAGAGAGAAAGTGAGGGTGGTATAGAAATGAAACCAAGAAGCAACGTGGTCAGTGGTCTGGATGTCACTCACACCTACAACTCACCGCCCCACAATCAATCATCTGCCAGATTGCATTTTCCACAAAAACTTTCTTTCTCTACAATTCTTACAAGAAAGAATTCACCTCACTACAATCTGTTAATCCTTGACATTCACTGGAAATGTCTTTTTGATTTGTTCCAGAAGAATTTCAACAGGAAACAGTTTCTGATTTAATTTGAAGAATCTGTTTGGTCTGGAGAAAATTGTTTACTCTCAAGTACAAACTGAGTTGACTGACTTTATATTTTCATCTGAGAGTTTTCTATTCCTAGCAAACAAGAACATGAGCAATAGTATACTATTTACTATCGTGCGCCGCCTATGTCATTTTTAAAAACCAAATTGTAGCTAAAATGCTCGAGATAACTCTAATGTTGCATGATGATGCTATTATAGCTTCTCCATTATGTGCTGTGAGGCTAGTCCAGGATGTAAATTTATTTCCTTTGAAGGACTATTCCCCTTTCTAAATGAATAAACACAGAGAAAAAACAGAACATTAAAAAAGCAAGTTCACGTTGAGAAGTCAAACTTAAAAATTGCTCTAGTGTTATATCTCAGGTTATACTGAGGTTAATCCTGAGTTTCATACTGCAGTTGATACTAAAGTTAGTACTGAGGATAATGTCGTAGTTGATACTGAAGTAATACTGAGGTTAGTCAAAAACTAATACTGGGGTATATAATGAGGTAAATACTGAGGTTTATTGATACTAAAGATAATACTGAATACCCAATACTGAAGTAAGTACTGAGGTTAATACGTTAATACCGTAGTTGATATCATTAAGTAGCATATAAAACCTAGAATACACAGGTTACTCTAGAGGTTGATAATGATGTTTATTCTGAGGTAAATACTTGGGTTTGAAGTGCGGTTTCTTCTGAGGTAAATAATGAGGTTTGAACTGCAGTTAATGATGGAGAGAAAACTGAGGTCGCTATATTGAGGTTGATACAGTAGTTCATACTAGAGTAACTAAACATTGAGAATAGAGTGAAACCGCGGGTACTCCAGAGATTAATACTGAACTCAATCAAACAGCGGCTGGAAAACAACCTGAAAGAGAGAAGCATCCTGTCTGCCGTCTGTACTTTTGTAGCTTATCACAGAAGAATGTTTACCGAGTAGACTGTATAATACAGCGAGCAGAATAGCCAAACAGCGCTTTATGAATATGTAAAACGGCAATTTACTGTTGGCGGCTAGGAGCTAGGAGGGCGTCAGCGGGTGATGGAGCGATAGAATGACCAAAAGATAAAGCCGATGATGGATGACAGAAACGCATGATCCGCGCATGCGCGTCTGTAAATAATGTCTGCCTTGTGTCTGAGATTAGCGTTGTTGGTCCCTGGTCTGTCTTCAATCTTCCTGAGGTTATAGGGGTGAAGCTGGTGGCCAATCTAGATTCACTCCGATCTGTCAGCATTCCTTATATGTAACATCAATGCTTCCCATGCAAACAATGATGACAATAATGTTCCTGATATTATTGGGTAAAGCTGGTGGCTAATCTAGATTCGCTTTAAACTGTCAGAATTTCTTATATATTACATCAATACTAACCGTTCAACCAATGATGACAAAATAATGTTTCTATTATTGGGGGGTAAAGCTGGTGGTTCATCTTAATCCACTTCAAACTGTCACTATTCCGTAAATGTTACATCAATGCTTCTTATCCAACCCATGCTGAGAGTCTGAAGTCTGTATTCACCAATATTCTGGTCTACTCATTCCAGACTGCTATAGGGAAACCATAATATCTATAACTTTTAATCAATAGAAATGTACTCATACCCAACTTAGAGAAGTCTAGGAAATGTTTACATGTAACAGAGACAAAGTACATACCTTAGTAAATACCCTCGGATTAATTAGTATAAGCCCTTTTCCCTCTGCTGTGCATTCATCCTTTCATCCGTGAATGTATGGGTATGGAAAATGGGATGAGTGAATATTGAGCCGATGCTTCACCTTTCCTTATGATACTACTTATACAAGTAATGCCACTATATCCATACCCTATGTGAGGAATTTCTCTATTGTTATTGCTTATAAAGAATAAAAATAAATGTTTTTGATTATTGAAAAGTCAGTTATAATGAAAAAATCTGGTGTGGTACACTCACACAACTTTCCTTGCTCATTGATCTATAAGCCTCATTAACGAGGATAATTTAGGGAATAACATTATGCCGATTAACAGCTAAATAATTAAAACTACAATATTATACTATTGTTATTGTGTTCAGAGTACATTTTCCTTTGTTTGAATTATGAAATTTGAGGATTTTTTAAAAGTTGTCAAAGCAGCTGTTCTACATATAAAATATCGACATGTGTTCTTTGAATAAACTCCTCTACCCACCTACCTCACGCACGATAAGGAGGTTACAAAGTAAATTTCTCAAGGATGGGGTGGACCCCCTGTTAGTTTTTTAGAGAGGAGACTTATGCCAGTTAATAGAGCTGATATGTAACTATACAGGGTATGAATTTGAAAAAAATCGGTCAAGTCATTTTTGAGAAAATCGCGATAGAAATTTAACAAAATTCATTCTTCTCAGGGATATTACGGAGCTCCTGCAATTTTCCCAGAAATGAGGCTCATGCCAGTTGATAGGGCTTATAAGTAGCTATCTAAGGTATAAATTTGAAGAAAATCGTTAGAGCCGTTTTCGAGAAAACCAGGAAAAACATGGTTTTTTAGCCATTATCCGCCATTTTTTCCGCCATTTTGAATTGAATTTTATTGAATTTCTTATTGTCGGATCCTCATGGTATAAGGACCTTAAATTTAAAATTTCAAGTCAATTGGTTAATTAGGAATGGAGATATCGTGTTCACAGACACACACACAGACCAACACCCAAAAATCATGTTTTTGGACTCAGGGGACCTTGAAACGTATAGAAAACATGAAATTGGGGTACCTTAATTTTTTTGAGAAAGCAATACTTTCCTTACCTATGGTAATAGGGCAAGGAAAGTAATAAAAACACACATATATTGTCAAATTCCACTGTTTTATTTGGTACAGGACCTAATAAAACGGTAGAATTCGACAATATATGTGTTTTTTTATTCCATTATGGAACGGTTCTACAACATTGACAGTGACTCAGTCGAATTTTGATGTCAGTCATAATAAAATCCTCTATCATTCCGTCTCTTACAACTCCTCTGTACACCCTATTCTCTATCTCCCATGTTATGGGGCTCTATAGGAACAACATTCCCAATAGAACCCTCCAGTACCATCCAAATGACTCTTGTCGGCGAAATTGCAAACGGGAATGCGCGCACATCCATTGAAATCCGAAATCCGGCGCTATTTTTTCTCTTTAATCCAGTCATCAGATTGAAGTTGACAGCAGCCGGAGAGCAAATATTTGAGCAAATTTATTATGAATCAGCAAGTAAATTGACTTGCTTTGTTATTGGTTGTTTGAGGGACCAAGGAGGGGGAAGAGACTCTTAAGTGCTGCTTTTGTCATCAGAATGCACGATAACTGAAAGTGAGAAAGTGGAAGAGAGAAAGAGCGGGAATTATTGGTTTAAGAGAGAATCAAGAGAGGGAGATTCTGTAGCGCTGCATTTTTCTGAAGAACTCACGATGAGTGAGAGAGTGAGTGAAAATGTATTGGAGACAATGTGATTGATTGATTGATTGAGTACTTCATTTATGTAGATTACAATATTCAAAATATTCTTCCTACTAACTCTACCAAAAAGAGAGAGAGAGTGTGTTTATGTGGAATAGATTTGATTAGATTAGATTTATTTATTTATGTATGTTACATTAAAGAGTGAAATGAGCAAGAGAATAGTAAAGAAAGAGAGAGAGAGAGAAGATAAGGAAGAATTGGAGGTCTAAATTGTAAAAAGAAGAGAAAGAGAATGAAAGATAATAAAAGAGAATGAGGGAGAATGAGAGGACTAAACTGGAAAGAATGAGAGAAAGAGAATGAGAGATGATAAAAGAGGATAATAGAGAAAGAGTAAAAGAAATGAGAGTAAGATAATATAGGGGATGAAAGGCATAATAAGAGAGGGAGAATTAGAGAAATAAGAAAGAGTAACAGAATAATATAGAGAGAGACAATAAGAGAAAGAGAGTTTAAGGAAGGGTGAGAGAGAGCAAGAGAGAACAAGAGATAATAACAGAGTATCAGAGACAGAAAGAGGGAATTAGAGCTAATATGAGAAAAGAGAGAGAGAGAGAGAGAGTTTAAGAGAAAGAAGTACGATGAGTTTAAAAGTGTGTGGAATGATTTAAGAGAAGGCTTGTGATTTGAGAGAGAAATATTTCGAGAGTGTGTGATGGACGGAGAAAGAGTGTGAGGAAAGTGAGAAAAGTGGGGAGAGAGTGAGAGAGCCTTTGTACAACTCTCAGGCTTCATTTCCATCAGGAATTATATTTGAATTGAGTTGTTGAGGCCGCTTCCCTAATTCGCTGCATCGAAATCGATTCCATTTCAACAATAGTAAACGGTGCTGGTCTTCGAATATCGCTGAATTCGCAGTTCTGCCTGCAACTTCACAGATATTATTCTCAACTAATTCAAGTTAATGAGCAAATTCATGATGATAATATATTGTATAAATGTATTTGAAAGACCAAATCCTGGACTGATAAAATAATAATAATAGTCGGCTATATCTTTCATGTCTGAAGTTCATTCATTCATTCCGAAAATTATATCTTTCATGTCACTCATTCATTCAGAAAATGATTCATATTTATTATAGCTTGAGATGATTCATTATTTTATCCAATATTTATTCTATCCATTCATTTATCCAATCAGTGCTATTCACTCTATTCATTCTACTTATCCAATCTATCTCAATCATCAAATTCGTTCATGTATTCTATTCATTGTACATATACTTATTTATTTCCTCTACTCTATTCCTTCTATCGAAATCACCTATTCAATTGAATTTGTTCTATTGATTACATTCTGTTCTTTATGGTCACATTCACAATTCATTCTGTCTCATTTCCTATTGATTTATATTCTTTTATATTCAAAATTAGAAATAAATTCAATTGATTCTATTAAAATTTGCTAGTAATTATTGTCCTCTTGCTACTGTTGAATTATTCAAAAAACGGGTCACTCCCATGTTATCGGATGGGCACGTTATATTGTCGGTCCCGGCAGAAGTATGACAGTCGTAAGGCTCATCGACGGCTTAAATGATATATTCAGGCGAGTTGGAACTTCCTCCAGGGACTCCCCACCAATAAAAGCCATACGAATATTTTTTATTCTGCGTACAGATATACGCGCCTCCAACCCGCTCCGCGCACGCACCGCCCTCGTTCCGCCATCGCGCCCCAGTACCATCCAAAAGACTCTTGTCGGCGAAATTGCAAACGGGAATGCGCGCACATCCATTGAAATCCGAAATCCGGCGCTATTTTTTCTCTTTAATCCAGTCATCAGATTGAAGTTGACAGCAGCCGGAGAGCAAATATTTGAGCAAATTTATTATGAATCAGCAAGTAAATTGACTTGCTTTGTTATTGGTTGTTTGAGGGACCAAGGAGGGGGAAGAGACTCTTAAGTGCTGCTTTTGTCATCAGAATGCACGATAACTGAAAGTGAGAGAGTGGAAGAGAGAAAGAGCAAGAATTATTGGTTTGAGAAAGAATCAAGAGAGGGAGATTCTGTAGCGCTGCATTTTTCTGAAGAACTCACGATGAGTGAGAGTGAGTGAAAATGTAATGAAGACAATGTGATTGATTGATTGATTGAGTACTTCATTTATGTAGATTACAATATTCAAAATATTCTTCCTACTAACTCTACCAAAAAGAGAGAGAGAGTGTGTTTATGTGGAATAGATTTGATTAGATTAGATTTATTTATTTATGTATGTTACATTAAAGAGTGAAATGAGCAAGAGAATAGTAAAGAAAGAGAGAGAGAGAGAAGATAAGGAAGAATTGGAGGTCTAAATTGTAAAAAAGAAGAGAAAGAGAATGAAAGATAATAAAAGAGAATGAGGGAGAATGAGAGGACTAAACTGGAAAGAATGAGAGAAAAGGAATGAGAGATGATAAAAGAGGATAATAGAGAAAGAGTAAAAGAAATGAGAGTAAGATAATATAGGGGATGAAAGGCATAATAAGAGAGGGAGAATTAGAGAAATAAGAAAGAGTAACAGAATAATATAGAGAGAGACAATAAGAGAAAGAGAGTTTAAGGAAGGGTGAGAGAGAGCAAGAGAGAACAAGAGATAATAACAGAGTATCAGAGACAGAAAGAGGGAATTAGAGCTAATATGAGAAAAGAGAGAGAGAGAGAGAGAGTTTAAGAGAAAGAAGTACGATGAGTTTAAAAGTGTGTGGAATGATTTAAGAGAAGGCTTGTGATTTGAGAGAGAAATATTTCGAGAGTGTGTGATGGACGGAGAAAGAGTGTGAGGAAAGTGAGAAAAGTGGGGAGAGAGTGAGAGAGCCTTTGTACAACTCTCAGGCTTCATTTCCATCAGGAATTATATTTGAATTGAGTTGTTGAGGCCGCTTCCCTAATTCGCTGCATCGAAATCGATTCCATTTCAACAATAGTAAACGGTGCTGGTCTTCGAATATCGCTGAATTCGCAGTTCTGCCTGCAACTTCACAGATATTATTCTCAACTAATTCAAGTAAATGAGCAAATTCATGATGATAATATATTGTATAAATGTATTTGAAAGACCAAATCCTGGACTGATAAAATAATAATATTAGTCGGCTATATCTTTCATGTCTGAAGTTCATTCATTCATTCCGAAAATTATATCTTTCATGTCACTCATTCATTCAGAAAATGATTCATATTTTATTATAGCTTGAGATGATTCATTATTTTATCCAATATTTATTCTATCCATTCATTTATCCAATCAGTGCTATTCACTCTATTCATTCTACTTATCCAATCTATCTCAATCATCAAATTCGTTTCATGTATTCTATTCATTGTACATATACTTATTTATTTCCTCTACTCTATTTCTTCTATCGAATTCACCTATTCAATTGAATTTGTTCTATTGATTCCATTCTTTTCTTTATAGTCAGATTCACAATTCATTCTGTCTCATTTCCTATTGATTTATATTCTTTTCTATTCAAAATTAGAAATAAATTCAATTGATTCTATTAAAATTTGCTAGTAATTATTGTCCTCTTGCTACTGTTGAATTATTCAAAAAACGGGTCACTCCCATGTTATCGGATGGGCACGTTATATTGTCGGTCCCGGCTGAAGTATGACAGTCGTAAGGCCCATCGACGGTTTCAATGATATATTCAGGCGAGTTGGAACTTCCTCCAGGGACTCCCCACCAATAAAAGCCATACGAATATTATTTTTATTCTGCGTACAGATATACGCGCCTCCAACCCGCTCCGCGCACGCACCGCCCTCGTTCCGCCATCGCGCCCCAATCGCCCCGCGCCCGCTCTACAGTCGCACCGATCATGAACGTTACGGGAGATGTTAGCTCTTCTCGCGTTCCACTCTTGCTCCCCGGTCGATCATCAATCGCTCTGCTCGAGTGACGTTCGGTTGCGGAGCAGAGCGAAAGTCTGTACGCACCTTTTGACATAATCATGACGAAATAATAATATTCTTCTCTCCGAACTGTCAGCAAAAGTTCAATGGAGAGCTCTGCTGTTACCTATAATCAGAGAAAACTCCTATAATTAATTAAACTCCTATTATTAATTCTGTGCTATAATGAATGCAGTCAGTATGAAGTGAATCTCACCACGGTTTTCCCTGTTACTCCAGCTTTACCAAGGCAACAAAACAGATGAGAAAATCGGCCAGTCTCTTTTCTGTTCCATTTTCATCTCTGTTCATCTTCGTTCTTCTTTCCTTCTAGAACATCGGCCAGCTTCTTCTCCATTCCATTTCCATCTCTGTACATCCTCCCTCTTTTTTCTCTTCTTCGCTGATTTCCTTTCCTCACTGCTTTTCTTTTCTCCCCCTTGTAATTATTCTTTTATCATAGAAGTGTTATTATTTGGTTTATTATTACCAGTGTTTGCCATGAGTCTTGTCAGACATGGCAATGAAAGATCTATTGAATAAATATCAAATATCTTTCTATATCATCTGCTCCTCTACCTCTTTCTTGAGTCATGATTTCCCTGAATCTCTTTCTCAAGTTTTTTACTTTCCAGTTTTCTTTCTTATTTTTCCAGTATGTTTTTCTCCACCATGTCTATTTCATTCTATGCCATCCTCTTCCATTCTATTTGAAGTTTGCCATAGGTTTCTCCAGACCTGGCAAAGGAAATTAAATAAATAAATCAATCAAACAATCGATCTCTCCTCCATCTCCACTATTCAATATTTTTCCTCTTTTGTTCACTCTTCATGTCACTCCCTCCTCACATTTTCTCTATCTTCCACACTCCTGATCCAATTTCTTGTTGCCCAATAATTTTCCAAAGACCTCACTCTACTTTCTGACAAACAACATCACATTTTCCACACTGTTCCACTTAATTGAATCTGATGTCAGAAGGAAACAAGTAGCGATCAAGTTGACTCTTTTCTGCTGCTTCCATATATAGTGCAAGTCACATTAAACTGTCAGCATCAATTGTATCCTTGAATAAGAAGAATCCTTCCAAGAGTTGTTTCCTTGAAAATGGCATGAATGCTTCCCATTCACCAAATGCTGGTAGTTCATAGTGAAGCTCACAAGAAAGTGGTCCCACGTCGATATTTCCAACTCGAAATGAACTACATTCGACCCATTTCCCGATTATTGGCGACATTCTTACAGTTTCATTAGATGTAACAGTATTTTTTGCTCGAGAATTCGATGAGAATAGTACGCGTACTTGAACAGTTTACATCGGAGGTTCTGGTGGAGAATTATTCGAATACATTCGATTGAACAGAAATTGGTTATTCAGACGACATTCAAATTCAATTCAATATAATTCTAGCATTGAATATCCTTCTATTTTCAAATTTCAATTGAAGTTCAATGAATTTCAAATTGGAGACGAAAATTTCACGATTGAGTATTTATTTGATGCTACTAATTATAAATTATCCAAGTATAAACGATACAAGTGATAAATTATAATAAAGAATAGTGTCTTAAAATCTCTATTGATCAAAAATTTACTTCATAAACAGCACTAACCCTTAGGTTTAGGCGCACACCAGTTAGTCAAGACAAGACATGATCAGACACGTTTAGTCACAATACTTCACATAGTTGCTTATGAAGACATGTCTAATTTCAATTATTAATCAGTGTGAGTCACAAGCAGCTATGTGAAGTATTGTGACTAAACGTGTCTGATCATGTCTTGTCTTGTCTTGACTAAGTGGTGTGCGCCTAGTCTTATCATCCGTCAGAAAATGCAGTTCAAACACAGCATAATTTTAATACATAGAAAGTTCACAACAGTGATAAAACGTCCCTTGGATACATCTCATATCCTTCCATCACGTACCTAGTATTTTTTCCAAGTGGCTATATTGAGTTATGAAGACCTCACTCTACTTTCTGACAAACAACATCACATTTTCCACACTGTTCCACTTAATTGAATCTGATGTCAGAAGGAAACAAGTAGCGATCAAGTTGACTCTTTTCTGCTGCTTCCATATATAGTGCAAGTCACATTAAACTGTCAGCATCAATTGTATCCTTGAATAAGAAGAATCCTTCCAAGAGTTGTTTCCTTGAAAATGGCATGAATGCTTCCCATTCACCAAATGCTGGTAGTTCATAGTGAAGCTCACAAGAAAGTGGTCCCACGTCGATATTTCCAACTCGAAATGAACTACATTCGACCTATTCCCGATTATTGGCGACATTCTTACAGTTTCATTAGATGTAACAGTATTTTTTGCTCGAGAATTCGATGAGAATAGTACGCGTACTTGAACAGTTTACATCGGAGGTTCTGGTGGAGAATTATTCGAATACATTCGATTGAACAGAAACTGCTTATTCAGACGACATTCAAATTCAATTCAATATAATTCTAGCATTGGAAATCCTTCCATTTTCAAAATTTCAATTGAAGTTCAATCAATTTCAAATTGGATACGAAAATTTCACTATTGAGTATTTATTTGATGCTACTAAATAATATAAATTATCCAAGTATAAACGATACAAGTGGTAAATTATAATGAAGTTATAAATTATAATGATGTCTTACAATCTCTATTGATCAAAAATTCACTTCATAAAAAGCACTAACCCTTAGGTTAGGCGCACACCAGTTAGTCAAGACAAGACATGATCAGACACGTTTAATCACAATTCTTCACATAGCTGCTTATGAAGACATGTATAATTTCAATGATTAATCAGTGTGAGTCACAAGCAACTATGTGAAGTATTGTGACTAAACGTGTCTGATCATGTCTTGTCTTGTCTTGACTAAGTGGTGTGCGCCTAGTCTTATCATCCGTCAGAAAATGCAGTTCAAACACAGCATAATTTTAATACATGGAAAGTTCACAACAGTGATAAAACGTCCCTTGGATACATCTCATATCCTTCCATCACGTACCTAGTATTTTTTCCAAGTGGCTATATTGAGTTATGATGACATTAAATTCGTACTAGGAGCTGAATGAGGCTATAAAATAGAGGTACACCTCATATTGCTTACTATCTTCAAATGCAATCGTGCTGGTGAAAGAGGCTATTTGACTCAAAATTGAGTGTGAGGAAAGTTTATTAGATTATCAGAACTGTAATTTTCTAGATGCATACTGTTATCTTGAAAAATAATATACATGAACTTCTATTAAAATGTTACTTTTTATCCTCCACTTCCTGTTATTTGGATGTTACTTTTCATACAATACACATGGGAATGTATTGAAATTGTCCAGAAACGTGCGAAATACCTGCTGCCCTGCTTTATTTCAACTGTATAAAACCAGAATACTATATCATTTTTCATAGTACGAAATAATGATGAAAAACCCCCAATTCAATAATGTAGTCATCACAGAGAAGTGCATCATCCCTCAGTAATATTAGGGAGTTTCCACTACTTTAACTGGACTGGTATTATAATAATATTGTTATTATGACTGGAATGAATTTACACGTATTCCAGAACCTAGGAATTGAAAAGGAGGCAAGATTGATAGATTATCCTCCACTTCCTTTATTAAAATGTTACCTTTTATCCTCCACTTCCTGTTATTTGGATGTTACTTTTCATACAATACACATGGGAATGTATTAAAATTGTCCAGAAACGTGGGAAATACATGCTGCCCTGCTTTATTTCAACTGTATCAAACCAGAATACTACATCATTTTTCATAGTACGAAATAATGATGAAATACTCCCTTCTATGAACGTATATTACCCCATTTTATGACCGTCCATCAGTTTTTGACAGTCAAGAAAATCGTCACGTCATGCTCTGTCACTCTGCAGGACAGTTTGACCATAGAGAAACAATAACGTAAGTAGATATCCAATGGTATAGGGCGTTCATGTCGCAACTTTTACTGTTATCTCAAGCCGATTACTGTCGATTGTTGTCAATTTTTACTGTTTTGATCGGGTAAGAGTGTATGAACGGCACAATATAAGAGACTACCAGCGTCATGAAGCTTCACAGGAAAGAATTACGTGGACTATAGGCTTAAGATAACAGTAAAAGTTGCGACATGAACGCCCTATACCATTGGATATCTACTTATGCTATTGTTTCTCTATGGTTTGACGTAACAATACAAATCAGCTGACTTCAAGGTCGAATTGTGTGGCGTTCGACCATTGAACTGAAAGTGAAAGGGGTGAATGACCTTCATTGTCACTGACCTTACTCAACATTCTCTCTCTCCCACCCTACGGAGCCCCTCAACTTGATCTTGACCTACAGACAGCTAGTGTTCACCTTGTTGTCTAAACACTTCTTTGAAGGGGCACGCACAATTTTCTCTTTGTTAAAGAGTATAACAGTTCACCTCTGATATTAGCAAAAGTAATAAGTTGTTATGAGTTTCAAGTTTCCTTACTAATGTAACAGAACACCCTGGAATCTTAGATGTTAACGTGAATCCGTAGCATTCAATATTCAGTATTCGAATAATACAATAATTATTTATCATAGTATGAAGTAGTAGAATAGATTAGCATTGATTAGAGGGAGACTTAACAAAATTATTATTTGAAAATCTCAACTGGTACAATGAAATAAAATTCATTTAATAGACTTGGAAGTATTTTATTTCTTCTATAAGAGTTTGAACATCCCATACTAGTGATTACATAGATAACATTGAAAATCAATGTGAATAACCTTTGGTTGGATCTAAAATGTACATTTTTCAAATAAGTAATTGATTCAATCCACTAGATGTTCAAAGTTAGCTTCACTGACTAAAGCTTTTACAGTCATGAACTGTTCATATCATAACAAGCAGGTTCTTTGAAAATAATTTTTATTGAGCAGGGTTGTGCCAGCCAGGATCTGTTTTCAATGAACAATCAAAGTTCTGAATTGAAATGTTAGAAATTTTATTATAAATATTTCAACTCAGTACTGTACCAATCCTGGATTAAAATCAATCATGCTTGATACTACTCAGCATAAGAAAATTCTGTAATTTTATCCTTCTCATGTATTCATCGTTGGAGCCTCTTGCTCTTGTCATATAATTTGGTGAAGTAATATATGTTTATTCTTAATGCTAGTTTCTCTAAATTAAACTTTCATGAAAATAGATTGATGAATTATTTTATTACTACACCTACTACAGTATCTGAAATACAATTAAATTTTCAGAAATCTCATTTTCCAAATCACATCACACATGAAACTTAATGTTAAAATTCACTGAACAACTTACGCATGCAAACAAACTCAGCTCAGTATACGCTTTTCAAACAAGTCTTCCGCTCTTTATCCGACTGATTCCTTATTCAAAACATGTAGCTAATTGAAAGCACACGCTCAAAACGCTAAGCGCTTTTTTATTCTTTTTTCGTGGCCCAGACAGATCATTTCTCGGCGTTCACTTAAGCTGTCACCGCTGTCAGTTGATTTCTAGTTCTCCATTATTCTCACAACTCATTTCAATGCAAACTCAACTTCGAAAAGGCAAATCAAAATTAATCACTTGTCTACAAACATCTTACTTCTCCCTAGCTGTTAATTTTTGGCGAAATGGGAATAGTCGGATTTATGAGAACTTTCTAGTTTGTGTTGTTTCCATATCACTCTATCTTTTCTTTATAAATAGTGTTTCTGGGACTGTTGAATTAGAGTACTGCATTAATGTGTTGGACTTACAAAGTGTATAATGTTGTTCATAGCATGTACAATTGGAAGCTGTGATAAATATTATTAACTGCTGAGCTTGAAGGTAGACTAAACATTTTCTCTTGACAGTATTATATGCAGGCGAATTATATGAAACTATTATATTGAAATGAACATCCACCAATATCCTGTAATCTAATTCTACAACTTGATGATGCTTCATATTATTGAATAGTTATCTCGTATAAGAATTGGGATCAAGCACTACCTCCGAAAACCTATGTTTACGGAGGTAGTGGATCAAGTCACATTCGATTTACCAAATCATCTTGTATGGGTATTGAAATTAAGTCACTTGCTTCCAAAGCTTTCATCCTTCTTGACATCTGAGTAATGTGAACTATTCAAACAATTTATCAACAGTAGGCTTATTCAAAACATGAGTTGAACAAAATTGGTCAAAATGAATAAATACTATTGTAACATTCAGAATTCATTACTCACGTTATATTCATGAACGATTTTGTAATTGATGCAGATACAGCTTTACACAGGTTTGAGAAGACCCAAACCAGAAGGATCTCATTTATTTTACTATGAAATATTTATTTTACTAGGTTTATAGTGTTTATAGTAGGTAACCTCCTTGCCCCGCAAGGGTCTAATTAAAAAACTTGACGTACTGTAATCTTGAAGAATTTAAAATAGGCCTATAACCATTCTCGGTAGATCAAGAATCTATAATACATGGAAAGTTCAAAAATTGAGATTTTCTAGTTAATCAGTCCAGTAGTTCAGACGATGATGATTCGTGAATTCTCTTTTACGTATAAGCCAATTCTTCCCCTTAATTATTTTATAGATAACTGAACTTTCAAGTTCAGATCTGTGTAGAAGGATTTCAAAGGAAATGAGACAAATATGTGACTCAACTGAAAGAACATAGGCCTAACACATTTCCAACTCAAACACTCCAAGAGAGAAATTTTTATTTGTTTAAATTGCAATAATTATCTTTGTATTCGGTAATAAAATACTTGAAGCAATATTAATTGTGAATATTGTGCTAGTGTAGCTCCTTATGAACTATTGTCCAAGAGCTTTCCGTTTCAAGACAGAATAATGTGGGATTGGATGGTTTTCGATAATAGGGTGGAAATCGACTATACTAGTTTCCTGGAGAGGAGTTTTATTGAAAAATTATTGTATGTATTGATCCAAGCTCTATTGTATTCAAATATGATTGTTTTCTGAGAATATAAATCTTTTCATTACATTATTTTATGCCTTTTTGTTATAGGGGAAACGAGTTTCTGTTTGAATTCGCCTTTCCCTCAATTATTCCCCAATTATTATTGTGGAATTTGTTTTATACTTGTTATTTATCTTAGAATTTTGTTTGTGTTTCAGTTTGATAGTTGATGACGTGGACGCCAGAAGCTGTCAAGATGATAGCGAGTCACAAGACGCTCTGCATAAACTGCTGACAGACTCCTCGCTCGACTACAGGCCGTTCAGCAAAGAACAGAGTGATGCCAGGATAAAACAAATCAAGGTAAACTTCGAAACCCCTTTTGAAAAAGTATCAACACTAATATTGATGAGCAGCTTAGACTCTTATCACATTTTTGGACACCAGCGTAGTTAGTTCGCCAGTGGGACACATTTATTTCATGTGTGAAGCTTTGAATAAAACAATCTGAATATTATTATTAGTAAAAGTTCTCTTTGTTGTGGAGTAGACTAGGACATCAATGCTGGTTTCCCAGCGGTGGTCGAACCAGAGATTCGAGTGCACCAGCATGCATATTATCTGGTGTAATCAGCGCCATAAGAAATAATGCCCCGCGACTAGCTTGGACACTTGGTGTCCCACTGGCGACTTAACTTGAGGTCCTAATGTAATAAGATCCCTAATGTTTAAAGAAAAAACCAAAATGATGAAATTTGATCTCAAGAATCAACAAGAATCAAATATCAAAATTTAACTTGCCCTACTATTCTCATCCGGTGCGATGGGTCTTTTTTCTGTTACAATACAATCTATCATGTTTAGGGACGAATATTTTTCATACAAACAGTAAGGTAAATAATTAATGGTCAGCTCTTAGGAGAATTTCATTGAACTTCCAAGCCCTGAAACCAAATCTCTGTAAAGGATGGACAAAAGAGAGATTTTATGGCAATTAAGAGTCTCTTCCAACGATTTGGCTATTTTGATGTCATTTGAAATTCACCAACATTTAGAACGCAAAAGAACTTTTCGAGATAAGTCATCATTAATCCAATAAATGCATACACATGTACAATAGATAAATATATCCCACTATGAGTAAGTTTTGAGTATGCTATAATGAATGAGGACGATATTACTTTACTCTGAATAGAACAAGTCTTGGACAAAATATCCCTGTTGCCAAATTGCAAATTGTTCCACATGACTAAATGATTACTGAATAATATACAATAAGACAACCATGCATCGACTATGTTGTCGGATTCTATATATCCAGTCATATATGGGCTTGCATGAGAAGGTTGCTATTTTGCATAATTTGGTAAAGGGGATATTCTATCCAAGTTTCAACTTTTTCCATTCAGAGTATAATTGCACAAAAGAAGGAAACACTTATTTGAACACTTATTCGAAACTTAAAAAAGATCCATTTAATAATTCTTGAGAAATGATCGATTCCATTCTATTTTTCAGGTAGAAGCCGAGAGCCGCAAAAACGAATTCGCCCGTCTGCTGGAGGAACACGCTCAGGTCATCAGACGACTGAAGCAGATCGAGGAAGATGGGGGGGCCATCGGGGGGACCAACGCATGAGGGCCGCCTCCCCCCTCCCCCTGCCACAACTCTATTATTATCAAAAGTCTGAAGAAGGGTTGAACCATTGGTGTGAACTGTAGATGAGAATGATGAAAGTGTAGCTGTTTTGTATCAATGGGGTGACTGACTGACTGTGTGCCTGAACGGTGATCGAGTGTTAATCGGTGATCAGTCACCACTAATCAGTGATTAGACCATCTTTGATCAGTGGTTACTAGCATGAGATGATCAGTGTTAAGTATGTCATCTGTTCCATCATTGATTTTTGTCAGTAGCCTAATCAGTGAATAATTTCTATACCTAGTTGAATTATCTTTTGAGTTGAATTATCTAGTTGAGTTTCTAGGTGATCACTGATAAGCTCATCATCTAGATCACGGAATAATCGATGATAAGTGACCAAAAGTCGCCACTGAAATGAACCTTGATTGGTAATCATTAGTGACCACTGAACTAATTTTTGAAACAATATTGACTGTTCAGAGATCAGTCTATTATTTCCATAACTGAGTGATATGTGTGTAGTCCATGAATGAGCATCGTCATAATTGAGTTATCACTGATAAGTTTTGACTGTTTTCTCAATTTTACCATCAGTGATCACTGATAACTCTATAATTTCTCTCATTTTGAAGTGATTTTTGCATAAATGATTTCTGATCAGCTTATCGTTTCATATATCAATTGAGGTAGGTAGTAATGAGATCAGTAACCAGCAATCAGTAATCAGAGATAAGAAAGATTAGCTGCTGGCAGTTCCATAGATTTTCCAAGCGTCCACAACATGATGCTTATGGCTTTATCAAATATCAAAGATTGAAAGATGAGTGGATTTGGAGTTTCCAATTTGATTTCAACTTTTAAGTTCGTTACTGGAATGCTGAATTAGATGTTAACCAAAGAAGTCTTTCTGGATACGAATCTTATTGGAGAAATAGGATTCGTTTCAGATTGAAATTAACTTCCACACCGATTTAAAAAAAAATGTTTATCAAATATGATGATATTGTATTTTTGTTGTTATAGCATTATCTGAAGTCTTCAATAAGTAATTTGAAAGAATAATAAATTCCATTTTAAGAGACTAGGATCTGAGAAAATTGAAGGCATAGAATTATAACGAAAATGCAATTTCAAAAAGTTGTTCTTTCAATTCCAATGAATATTGACTAATATTATTTCAATTAGAGCTATTAATTTCTAGTTGAATACTGTGGTTTTATTCATATTTTACAGATGGAATTAAATAGAGAATGCATATTTGATTCATATTTCCCTAGTTGATTTGAACGAAGTCAACTTTAGTTGGAAATTTGCAGCCACAATTGGAAATATAGAAAAATTGTTCAAACACAAAATATTCTCTTTCATAATAAAAGAATATTCTAGCTAGGACAAAATGCAAGCAAGCAAGCTGAATCAAGCAAGCTGTGATATTGATTTGATCATTTTCTTCTCTCAAAAAAAGATTTTCATTCATGGCTGTTCTTCGAAATTCCTGGCGAAAAAATCTCCTCTTTAATTACCTCCGCGTCTCAGTTTATCAATGAATAATTCCGATGAAAAGAATGGCGAATAATGGCCGAGCATCACTTCAAACTGTCAGCATTGGTAGAATGAAAAGCATTGACGCTATTTATAGGCGAAGCTGACAGTGAATCTCACCTCCAATATTCGAGAAGAAGCTCCAGCTTCCAGATTCTTTGAAAAGAAAATTGATCTTTAAAGGGAAGATTTCATATTACATCAATCTCTTTAGAGGGGACTCTATATCAAAAGGGTGCTCATTATATTTTTTTCAAAGAATCCATTTTCAGAATCGATAACCCACGTTTAAAAGAGTCGAAATGAAGTTAATCTATATCTGTTCAAGAATTTGGAAAATGTATACTCATTTGGAAATTACTGAGAGGTGCAGAATATTTATGTTAAGAAGTGAAGAATGGAGCCAAGTGAAGAAGTAAAGAAGAATATGGGAAAAGATACAATAACGGAGCAGAAGCTGAGAGAGCAGGAAATGGGAGAACAGTGAAGAGTAATGAATTGATTCTCCAAAAGAATTATTTGTCATGTCGTCATCAAAGGCAGTTTCAAATTACATGCTTTTCAAAAATATGAGGTGTTCTTTCGACTCAAAATATTTTTATTTCTTATAAATTGTTCAAACACAAAATATTCTCTTTCATAATAAAAGAATATTCTAGCTCGAACAAGCACAGCAAGCTGTGATATTGATTTCATCATTTTCTTCTCTCAAAAAAAGATTTTCATTCATGGCTGTTCTTCGAAATTCCTGGCGAAAAAATCTCCTCTTTAATTACCTCCGCGTCTCAGTTTATCAATGAATAATTTCGATGAAAAGAATGGCGAATAATGGCCGAGCGTCACTTCAAACTGTCAGCATTGGTAGAATGAAAAGCATTGACGCTATTTATAGGCAATGCTGACAGTGAATCTCACCTCCAATATTCGAGAAGAAGCTCCAGCTTCCAGATTCTTTGAAAAGAAAATTGATCTTTAAAGGGAAGATTTCATATTACATCAATCTCTTTAGAGGGGACTCTATATCAAAAGGGTGCTCATTATATTTTTTCAAAGAATCCATTTTCACAATCGATAACCCACGTTTAAAAGAGTCGAAATGAAGTTAATCTATATCTGTTCAAGAATTTGGAAAATGTATACTCATTTGGAAATTACTGAGAGGTGCAGAATATTTATGTTAAGAAGTGAAGAATGGAGCCAAGTGAAGAAGTAAAGAAGAATATGGGAAAAGATACAATAACGGAGCAGAAGCTGAGAGAGCAGGAAATGGGAGAACAGTGAAGAGTAATGAATTGATTCTCCAAAAGAATTATTTGTCATGTCGTCATCAAAGGCAGTTTCAAATTACATGCTTTTCAAAAATATGAGGTGTTCTTTCGACTCAAAATATTTTTAATTTTTTATAAAATTGTTCCAAACAACGGTTTCAGCGTTTTCTTTACATTTTCTAATAACGTTTTTATATTTTTTTACTTTGGTATTGAATTTACAACGAAGCCTTCTTCCATGATCATTTATCAGTAATACAAGAAACATGTTCCAAAGCTCTTCAGTTTCAAGAATTCTAGATAGTAGAAATAGTTGCATTGGATGTGGCGATAATAATATTATTGTTGTGATTCAACAATTTTTGTGATTTAAAAGTTATTTATTCTTGATAAAGTGGTTAAATTTGATTGATGAATACCGAAAACGGCGAATGAATGACTTGTATTGAATGTATTAAGAGACTTCAGCTTGTTAGAGAAAATTTGAGTGATTATTGAATAGAAGCTTTACTAATTGAGTTTTGAACCAAAAAGTACTTAAATCTCAAATATTGGAACTGTCAATAGCTAATTACTCGGAATATTCTTCCTACTTCATAATAATTTATTATTGTAATGTTTTTGGTAGTCGAGAAGTTCATCATTATAGATTAATTTGATTTTATCTATGGAAATCAAATAAAACGAACAAATTTACCACGAAATAAATAGTGGAATGAATGTGATGTAACTGGGATAATAGAGCTCTCCCTAATTGTAAACGGAGAGTCTTTGAAAATAGATTGAATATTAGTTGACTGTCTAGAAAATTATTTCATACTATAACAATGATAAATAATAGATGTATTATTTTTATAAGAGTTAGTTATTCTGATTTTTAGTTTAGATTTAGTCATTAGCTGTAGATTTCACTTGAATGAGCACATTACAAGGGTAATTTTGTAATTAATGATCCATTGGAAATTTGTAATTTTCGTATTGCCATGAGTCATATACAACGGTATCTTGAATGTCATATTAAATATACTTATTAATATTGTACAGCAGAAATTAATATATATTATTCGATGTCAAAAATAGACAATAATTAAGATTATCTATACTCATAAAATAGGGTATCGAAACGATGATCAATGTAATTAGTTGTTTTAAAGCGCTGAGTTGACAAAGTTTTAAACTTTTGTTAAATGAACAATGTTAGACTTTTTCAAATAAACTTAAAATATATTTTCGTTGCAAGAGTTATTTTTATTCAACCATTGCATTTTGATCATTAGGCTACAGATTATAGAAGATGATAGAAGAGAATAGAGTAAGATAGAAGATTGAAAAAGTGTTAAGTTTTAATAAATTCTGAAACAAAATAAAATACAAACAGACATAATTATATATTTGTCAAATTATACAGTTTTGTTTGGTACAGGATCATGATTACATTTTCAGGTCAGCTTAACCTGTGTGGTCAGGAAACCATGGTCCTGTACCGAACGAAACGGTAGAATTTGACAATATATGTCTGTTTTTATTTCATTATGGAACCGTTCTACAACATCGACAGTGACTCAGTCGAAATTCTGAAACATATGAATGTTTTTCTCTGAAAGTTCAAACCAAATGTGATTGTAATCTTATAAGAAGGTTTAAACTTTCAAGAGCATAGAGCTCGTACTCATTCTACTATAATTCACCAAGTTTGATAGAAGTTATCTTATGAAATACGTTGTCATTTTTTCTAGATTTGAAAAGTAAATTTTTTTAGACTGACACTACATACACTCAAAGATAGTCAAAGAAGGTACCCTTTCTCATTATGTGTTTTTAAGCTAAACCTTCTCTAATAAAAGATTGAGTCAACTTTCTAAAGATTTCTATGAAAATAATTTTCAAAAAAATAGTGTATTACCGTACTATACTCTGAATAATCTTTCTTGTAGAATTTCTTACAGATTTCAATACAAGCATAAAGAACTATCACTTAATACCTCCCGTTATCTTCTCTTCGTCAGTGTCAAAATAATTTATTTCAGGCAAATTTTTATTTTTTGCTCCTTCTTGATTAAAAGCATTAAAACATAGCTCACCTTCCTTTTCCTCTACAATATTCTTCAAGTAATCTCCTCTTTAAATAGTTTTTTTCTAATGATGATAAATATTATTATAAATTCATATGATGATTTATTAACATGTGAACTCACAGCTTTAGGCCTAGTTTGATATAAACAAAACATTTTGCATATCATTCAATGTGGTTCTCAACTCCACTCTCAGAAAATCATTATTTTTTCAATTGGTTAGGAACAGTATTGAATTGAATAAATTGTATTATCAGCAAACTATCATCAACAAAATTGACTGAAAACATAAAAATATGGAAGGTGATTTGCCTGGAAACATTTTAAAAACTCCGTTAGACTCAGACCGTGATTTTTTCCTGCACGATTTTTATGCACAAGATACCAGTATCAATACAGTTATTGATTTGGACGAGTATTTCAAGTACCGCAGGAATAATGAAGATGATGATGATGGCGATGGAAACAGGGAGGCCGCTACGAAGGAAATGTTGTTTGTGCAGAACTTGGTATTCATCAACAACATTGATAGCTATAATGGAAAATACATAGCTCAGGTACGTCTTCAAGCTTAGAAATAGTAAAGAAATTAGTGAGTTCTACCTTGAAAAACATTCAACTTATCATTCAAGTATGCAATATAGTGTATCTGTAGGTTTAATGGATCTTATAATAGTATCTCGTGATAGATGAAAGTTGAGACAAATTTATTGCTTAAGTGGAACAGTAGTTAATCAATAGAAACTAATCATCTTATTATCCGAGTACTGTACCGTAGCTGTTTTCAAATGTTATTTCTAGTTATCTAAAAAACTAGTTGAACTGATGAACTGAACATTAAGCTCATCTCTAAATTCTATAATAAATTAGCTTATAAAGAAGTCAGTTTTCTTTGTTCAGCAGAAAGTTTAGGCCTATTTTTTCTAAAAAAAAATCCTTAAAAAACATAAAGTTACATTTCACTAAAGATGGTTCATTAACAAGAGAAAGCTTAAATTTCAAACTATTCCCTGTGATTGAACCCACCTAGAATTGTATGTACGGTACTCGTCCCTTCCTACCATCTATCATGCACAGAGCTCAATAGCAAGATATGTGGGCATTTTCATAAAAAATATATGAATCGCACTTAATTATGTATGAATTGAAATACAAATTGAATTCTCCAATGTTGTTTTCCATCATAAACTGCTTATTATTATATCACTTTTTTGCTATCAAAAAAGTGATATTATAGTAAAATTTTGATAGCAAAAAAGTGATGAAAATTAAATAGAAATTCTGCCAGTTTAATCAAATTTGACAAAATCAGACTGCTGATGTTCAATTCCCTTTCCCTTTTATAGACCCTTTTGATCCCTTTTATGGACCTATTTAAATAAATGCTAAAAATACTAATTGGTCTTGTTTTCTAATATGGCTTGTTATCTAGATAGATGAGAAGAGATAGAGGTTTTCCAAAATCTACAATGCTATTCCGGAAATACAGCGCTATTTATAAGCAATTAGCCAAACACAATCATATTGAATGCCTAACAACCAATAACAAATGAATCAAATCTATTGTAGTAAATTAGCTGGGAAACTTCTAATGAAACATTTTTTTCAAACACAGCCTTATAGTTTATTGTATCAAAATAGTCTTGTTGATTGATATTGGAAATAATTTTTATGATTTGTACAGTTTATTGTCTTTTTTCAAAAGTGATACGGTATCAATTCCATCCATATTTCTATTGTTCTCATCAGTTATATCACCATAATGTATGTGTAAGAAAGGGCCGGCTGCGCCTTAACCCCTCTCCTATGTAAAAAATAAAGGTAGCGATTCTATTCTACTCTATAATACAAATTTTATTTTTTTTCTCAGTATGATGAATTGATTCACATTCCAGTTGCTTTCATTTGAATCACATAACTTCAATTATTATTCTATCAACTCATTCATTTTTGCAAAATTTTCAATTCACATTTCAGTTACTACCAAAGTTAGAAGAAACATACGCAGATCAATTTAAAATTGATAACGAGGACAGTTTGCAAAGATCGATCATATCTTCAATGACTGGAGAAGACTTTGAAGAAAATTTACCACCAGACAATAAAGAACAAGAAGCAGAACAACAAGAGAAGAGATCAAGCCTCAAAAGCTCTCTACCCTACCAAATTGAACATTTGGAAGATATGAATGACCCTTTCAATGAGTACGAATACATGGACGCATTGTATTCCATGTATGATGTTGGAAAACTGACAACATTGGAATATGCTGAGCTGTTACAATTTGAGACAGACGCTGAGCGCTTGGCGTTTTTGGAGAGTAAATTTTCGAAATTGAAGCGGAAGGAGAACGGTATTGATAAGATTGATGGTAATGAAAATGATGATATTTCTAAAAAAACAATAGAAGCGGATAAGAAAAAGATCAAGCAGCCATTTGGTGATGAATTGAAGTTCATTGCTACTTTGAAGGATCCAGTAAATAAAGTAAGTATGAGTTGATAATTATTCAATTGTGTTCTAGTATCAATAAATGAATATTATAAACTATGCTTTTATGCTTTTTATGTTTTTTACTCCGGAGCAAAGCTCAGTGTCCCAATATGAATCGATGATATATCAGAATAATAATAATGATTAAAACAGGAGACACAAGACATAAAACGATTGAAAACACTAAGAAACCTCCGAAAATTACCTTTTCTAATGTGAGTTTCTAAAGCTGCGTTTACACCAAAGTTATTAACAAAATGTTAATAACTTAATCCTTATAGGTTCCATTAGATTGAACTTAACTTATCATACACATGATGATCATATAAATTTGTCAAGTTCCGTTTAATCTAATAGAATCTATAAGGATTAAGTTATTGACATTTTGTTAATAACTTTGATGTAAACGCGGCTTGTGTTTTTAATCTATTTATGTCTTGTGTCTTCTGTTTTAATTTATATTACAAACTTTAAAATGACTTCTGTTATGTGCTAAAAATAATAATAGGTATATTCAAGTGCTCAATTAATACCAAAAAGCATTATTCCACCATAATTTATTCAGCCTAACTAAAATATTGTATAGCCTACTGAAAACTTCATGACTAGACTCGATATTGAGTTACTAATGTATGAAATATTCAGGTACAAAAGCATTTATTATAGCCTATATGTGTATAATGATGAGTTTAAAGTTTTCCTCATTTACAGTAAAGAAATAAAAAAATTTGAAAATTGAAATTTCATAGACTTTTACAAGTAGGCTACTTGGAGCCTAGAATAAAATACTAGAATAATTTATAATAATCTCATATTGAAGACTCTTCTCAGTTTGGCTTGGTATTTATTTATTGATGTGATTGGAGTTCTAGATTTTATTGTTTTTAATGATTAGTATACAATTAACTTTTTTGGAAATTGAACGAGGAAGTGATTGTATTCACAATAATTTATGAAGGAGATCTTGCTATTATTTCAGTAGAACTTATACCTTTTCATATCTCAGTTTCCTCTGTTGTTACCAATCACGTGGTAGCAATGATTGAATTTAAAGCGGAAAGATAATTTGATGAGTAACTTGTGACCTGTGTTATTTCATCACCTGTTCAGATCGTCATACTTCTGATTAAGTTATAAATAACAACATAGCCAACAAATTTGGGAATTCAAAATAATTATTATTTTCAAGTATAAGTAGACCTTCTCAGTATGAAAAAAATCTATGCTTTTTTAGACATTATCAAAAATTACATTGAAATTGAGTTTATGGTAATTCAATGTTTGAATTGGATGAAATTTCTTAGTTCTTCTGGATGTGTTTAGAGTTCTAAATTAAATAGCTAGAAAGGTTCATTGAATTAAATATCTTAAAAATATCTTATCTTCTTCGCGTCTTGGGCTCCAGAATTATCTTCCTTTCCAGGAGTTGAATTCTTTTCAACTTCCGAATGATTTATCTTCAAAGTATTTTTACCCTGAACAACAGTCACAGATTTTTTACTAGTTCCAGCTTTACTCTTGTTAGAAGTATTGGGTTTTAAATTCCACCTAGAATTTTGCTCTAAATTTTTGACAAAAAATGTCTTCAAATGCAACAGAAGTGTCCGGAGATCCAAATGTGGGGGATGATGAAACTGAGAATACTGAGGAAACTACCGCCTCACCTACACAAACAAACAAGAATTGTGACTGTCAATGTACTGCGGCTAAAAGTAAGCAGGAGGCCTCCTCATCTATCAAACTCATCCCCATTTCATACAACACGTTTTTTGGGCCATGTTTGGATGATCTGATTCTTGATATACTAAACCTGCTGTACGGATTAGCAGAAAGATTTGGGTTGATGAAAAAACCAGAAAATAATGTAGTGAAGAAGAAGGAAAAAGAAGAGGAAGAAAAAGAAGGAGAACCAGGGACAAGTCAGGAAGTGGACAAAAAGGATAACGATGCAGACATCGTTGAGTGGTTACACGATGAGTTTGTGAAATTGGCGGACGATTTGAAAGCCGCCAATGAGTGTAATGCGCCAACAAATATGTGTTGCTGTGGAGAAGGCAACAGAAGCGATTTAGTTGCTTTGCAAGCTAGGAAGAATGTTTTGAATCAATTGGCGGAAGTGCTGGATAGGAGAAATAATTAAAAAGGATCTAAAGAGGTTTCAAGGTAGATTTCAAAATTCTATAGTGGAGAATTGTAGGAATTTTGTTAGAAAAATAAAAATGTGATCTTAAATAATAGGCCAACGGATTTTTCCCCTTAGAACCAGAATTAAAGGTTTAATATAAAAACGTTTAGTAAGCTCTAAATTACCGTAATTGAATTCTTATTATGATAAACTGATGATAGTTCTCTGTTTTTGAAAAACAAGTTTTATCAATTTTGGAACAGCATAACAGTTTTAATAAAAGGACGAATAGAATGAGTGAGCCTCAAATATTAATATGAAAAAGTTTAGTAAGCTAGTTCTGAATTAATTGAATTCTTATTATAATAAACTCATAATAGATCTTTGTTTTTGGACAAACAGATTTTATTGATTGTGGAACAGCATAACATTTCTCATAAAAGTACTTGAGGACAAATGGAATGAGTAAGCTTCAAATATTTAATATGTTTAAACTCAAATGTAATAAGAAAATCTGTAATATTAATCAATAAATGAATTATTAGTTCCATCAAAAGTTGAACCAAAATATGTGTTTATCATTGACTGGAAAAATAATGAAAACTCAAGTGTTGAAAAATCAAGGTTTGAGCATGATACTGAATGAGGGAATTATTTCAGTAAACCTTTTTTTAATTACCAATGAAAGAATGCTTTAGAATTTGTTAAACCTATTTTATTCAGAATTGATTCAATTTGGGAATGTAAAAATCCCCCCCCATAAAACTTGCAAATTATTATATTAACTGTGTTACCGTATATTTAATTTAAAGTGTTTAAAAAATATTTCCCACAAATTTCTTAAATTATTATCAGTTTGCGATTATAGTGTTTGTCATTAGATATATGTTTCAACGAAAGAATAAAGAGCAATATTGCATCAATGTATATTTTTTCACGAAACCCAATTCATTTTCAAGGAAGCAGTAACATCTTTACCAAACGTTCTAGAGGTTGTAAATAAGGATGAGTCAGACAGAAAGGAGTTCAAAGATACCGTATCAAAATGTGGAGTTTTTATTATTGATATCTCAGACTGTCACGGAGAAGTGGAAGTAGCCAGGTCTATTCTGAATGGTAGGATTGCAATTATATATAGATAAACAATTATAATATTTTATTCCTAATTATATTTGACACGAGAATTCCCATATATTTTTATAGTATCTTCTCTTGATGTATGCTATCTCTTCTCTATGATAATATTCATTCATCCATTTATTCTTCATTTTATTAACAGTCACAAATCATACACAACTTTGATTGAGAGAAGCAATGATTCTAGACCTTTGAGCTCGAAAATTTGTATTTTTTATTTATTTATTGAACAAACTCAAATCATTCACAATGATTGGGAGACGACTTAGCTAAACCTCGTCCCTCTTCGGAATTTCAATAATAAACATTTTTTGTAAAGTTCCAAGTCTCAAATGATTTTACTCATCATGAAATTATTATTAAAACATTTCAAAAGAAAAAAATGGAAACTTTGTCATTTTCTAGATTTCTTTATTTATCATACTCTTGATATCTGACCAACTAGTTGTAGATTTTCCATTGATATATTGGTTAAATTTAATTGTTTCACTTCAAATAGCAATGGAAGTTAACGGTGTTTACATGAGGGAGAATCTAAGTTTGGACAAAGAATAAATAAATAAAAATAGCTTTAAAAATGAATAAAATTTTAATTTATTTGATATTTATTTTTAAAACCTGACGATGGTGTGAGCATTTGAACTAGTACTAGTTATAATTTGTATTTTTATTCTATTATTTATTTATTTCAAAGGGTATGATAATTCTATCTTATAAATAGAATGAAATATTATCAATTTTATTTAAGCAAGCAGTTAGTGTCTACTGGAAATACAGACTTTTTTAAACAGTGTTAAATTCAACATTCAACATTGATTATTTCTTGAACTATTTTTTTTCGATTTTTTAGTAATCATGAGCCGACTGCAAAGTATTAAGGAATGGTCTCCAAAGAAATTTGAAGAGATGAGTGACACTGTAACGTTTATCTTGATATCAACACTAATGACTTGGTCAGAGACGCCACCACTTGATCCTGTGAGTGATTTAGTTTTCAGACAAAATAATATTCGACCTAATAGATAAATATTCAATAGAATAAGATGGAATAAATAGAAATCGTGAATACATAATTATTTCATAATGAATCAATCAGAACGATTCCAGTAGTTTTACAATAACATTCTGATGGACTGCCGAAGCATGCTTGGCAAACTTATTTTCTGTCATAAAAATACAACTTTTGGAGTCATTTTCCCATTTCAGCTGCCTATCAACTCCTAACTCCTAACTTGCCTATTATTAAGACAATAAAATCAATACCATCTATAGTCACAATATCTATCAATTTGAAAAAATATTTAAAAACTCTGTTTCATATTAACTTGCAATTATTATGATCGAAAAATTCAATTTATTTCATCCGTAGGCTATGTAAATGATATATATTGGATGCTGCTTTTAGATTGATCTTCTTCAAATACTGTACCGTATTCATATTTATACTTATAAATATTTGCAATCATATTTATTCCCTTGAACGAATATTGAATAATTTATTATTCAAATTATTTTTTGTAAATTTCCATCAGAAATCTAATATAAGTGTGGATACTTCAAAGTCATGAAATAAATAATCAAATATTCTTCATATCAAAGAAAATATCCGAAATCAGCTTACTATCCATATTTTTTTATATTTTGTATGCTATTTTGATAATTATTTTTATAATTTTTATAGTTTAATACGATTGTTGTGCTTGTAGGAAGAGCCGGATGAACCGCTGACTGAGAAAATGTTCACAAAGCGGAGGTATCATCCAAACTATCTCGACCATTACAACTTGGAAAGAGAAGTCCTTGCAGCTGCTAAAAGGGTTTGTAGGCCTATACTGTCTTTTTAATTTATATTCTTCTCCACTTCTATATAAAACCAAGCTACGAGGAGATATGATTTACAGTATGAGAATTGAAAATATGATAATATAGCCTATTATAGAAAATCACTATAGTAACCTTTATTAAATCGTAAATTTTTATATAAGTTCGGTATTCATGCCATTTTCAAGTGTGAAAATGAATTATTATTTTGCGGTGACAGATATTCGTATGAATATAATGGATACAAGTGGGCCTACCTATCCATTCATTCATAATAAACGTACAAATATTATATTATCAGTTTCCTCAATATTTCAATAACAAATAACACAAGACAATGCAGGAGAACTGAAAAGTATAATTCGAAGAATAAAAGTTATTCCTTCAAAGTTTTATTGCGAAATGTAGAGCTTACACAGATTGGTAGGATATGAAAAGAGTGTTTTGTTCCCAGATGCAAGGAAAATTCAATGCTGTAATTATTTCTGCCGGAGTAATATACGGGTATGAGCAGAGCACTCTTCATTATCTGTTCAAGTCAGCCTGGTTGGATGAAGGAAGTTTGCCAGTTTTTGGTAGGGGATCAAATCCCATTCCTTTGATTCATATTGATGATCTCACAAAGTGAGTATGGTGTTGGACACATTTTAGATTTAAAATTAATAAAAAATAATAATAGTTAGGTGATGATTCATGAGAGCACCTTCATTGTGATAGGACTCTGATTATAAATAACGTATTTTTCTAAGTAATAACGCTTATTGCTTTTGAATCATTATATTCGCTTATACAAGAAAGAATAGAAGGCCAAATTTATTCATAATTTCAAGTTTTTTACCTCATTCTGTGTAATAATGTCCACCCCACCCTCTTCTTCTGAATCAAAGGATATTTTCAATTCAAATTCAATCAGTTTAGCTGAGATTGCCAATTTTTGTCCAACTCCAGGACGCTAATTGATTCTTGTATCTGAAGAGAGAAATATTAGGTAAATATTCTAATACGGTATGACTGTATTAATAGGAAGAGCCGGATGAACCGCTGTCTGAGAAATGTTCACAAAGCGGAGGTATCATCCAAACTATCTCGACCATTACAACTTGGAAAGAGAAGTCCTTGCAGCTGCTAAAAGGGTTTGTAGGCCTATACTGTCTTTTTAATTTATATTCTTCTCCACTTTTATATAAAACCAAGCTACGAGGAGATATTATGATTTATAGTATGAGAATCGAAAATATGATAATGTAGCCTATTATAGAAAATCACTGTAGTAACCTTTGTTAAATCGTAAATTTTTATATAAGTTCGGTATTCATGCCATTTTCAAGTGTGAAAATGAATTATTATTTTGCGGTGACAGATATTCGAATGAATATGATAGATACAAGTGGGACTACCTATTCATTCATTCATTCATTCATGATAAACTTACAAATATCATATGATCAGTTTCCTTAATATTTCAATACTGAATCAAGTGGGACTACCTATTCATTCATTCATGATAAACTTACAAATATCATATGATCAGTTTCCTTAATATTTCAATACTGAATCAAGTGGGACTACCTATTCATTCATTCATGATAAACTTACAAATATCATATGATCAGTTTCCTTAATATTTCAGTACTGAATCAAGTGGGACTACCTATTCATTCATTCATGATAAACTTACAAATATCATATGATCAGTTTCCTTAATATTTCAATACTGAATCAAGTGGGACTACCTATTCATTCATTCATGATAAACTTACAAATATCATATGATCAGTTTCCTTAATATTTCAATAGCAAATAACACAAGACAATGCAGGAAAACTGAAAAGTATAATTCGAAGAATAAAAGTTATTCATTCAAAATTCTATTGCGAAATGTAGAGCTTACACAGATTGGAAGGATATGAAAAGAGTGTTTTGTTCCCAGATGCAAGGAAAATTCAATGCTGTCATTATTTCTGCCGGAGTAATATACGGGTATGAGCAGAGCACTCTTCATTATCTGTTCAAGTCAGCCTGGTTGGATGAAGGAAGTTTGCCAGTTTTTGGTAGGGGATCAATCCCATACCTTTGATTCATATTGATGACCTCACAAAGTGAGTATGGTGTTGGACACATTTTAGATTTTAAATTAATTAAAAAAATATATATATATAGTTAGGTGATGATCCATGAGAGCACCTTCATTGTGATAGGACTCTAATTATAAATAACGTTTTTTACTTTCCTTGCCCTACTACCATAGGTAAGGAAGTATTGCTTTCCAAAAAAAATTAAGGTACCCAATTTCAAGTTTTCTATACGTTTCAAGGTCCCCTGAGTCCAAAAACATGATTTTTGGGTATTGGTCTGTGTGTGTGTATGTGTGTGTGTGTGTGTGTGTGTTGTGTGTGTGTGTGTGTGTGTGTGTGTGTGTGTGTTGTGTGTGTGTGTGTATGTGTGTATGTCTGTGAACACGATAACTCCATTCCTAATTAACCGATCGACTTGAAATTTTAAACTTAAGGTCCTTATACCATGAGGACCCGACAATAAGAAATTCAATAAAATTCAATTCAAGATGGCGGAAAAAATGGCGGATAATTACTAAAAAACCATGTTTTTCACGTTTGTCTCGAAAATGGCTCTAACGATTTTCTTCAAATTTATATCATGGATAGCTATTTATAAGCCCTATCAACTGGCATAAGTCTCATTTCAGAGAAAATTTCAGGAGCTCCGTGATATTCTTGAGAAAAATGGCGGAAAATGACTAAAAAACCATGTTTTTCACGGTTTTCTCGAAAACGGCTCCAACGATTTTCTTCAAATTTATACCATGGATAGCCATTCATAAGCCTATCAACTGGCATGAGTCTCATTTTTGGGAAAATTCCAGGAGCTCCGTAATATTTTTGAGAAAAATGGCGGATAATGACTAAAAAGCCATGTTTTTTACGGTTTTCTCGGAAACGGCTCTAACGATTTTCTTCAAATTTTTACCATGGATAGCTATTTATAAGCCCTATCAACTGACATGAGTCTCATTTCTGAGAAAATTGCAGGAGCTCCGTAATATTCTTGAGAAAAATGACAGTTACTAAAAAACCATGTTTTTTTACGATTTTCTCAAAAACGGCTCTAATGATTTTTTTCAAATCCATACCCTGTATAGTTATTTATTAGCTCTATCAACAGCAATGAATCTTTCTCCTGGGGTACTAATGGGGGGTCCACCCAATCCTTGAGAAATGGACTTTGTAACCTCCTTCTCGTGCATGAGATAGGTAGGTACACGGTTTTTTACTTTTTCTTCTTCCATATACCGTGGGTACGGTAGATAGAGCAGTTTATAAAAAGAACACAGTCTTAGTCAAGATATTTCATCTGTAGAACAGCTGTTTTGACGAATTTCAAAAAAATCATCTAATTTCACAATTTACATAAAGGAAAAAGTACTCTGAAAACAATTTATTGTATATACACATATACAGTAGTCTGATCGTTGTTGCAAATATGTTGCCGTCAATCGTCATTTTGTTATCCCCCTAAATTATTCTCGTTTGATAATGAGGCTTATAGTTCAATGAGCAAGGAAAGTTGTGTGAGTGCACCACACCAGATTTATTTCTAAGTAATAACGCTTATTGCTTTTGAATCATTATATTCGCTTATACAAGAAAGAATAGAAGGCCAAATTAATTCATAATTTCAAGTTTTTTATCTCATTCTGTGTAATAATGTCTACCCCTACCCTTCTTCTGAATCTAAGGATATTTTCAATTCAAATTCAATCAGTTTAGCTGAGATTGCCAATTTTTGTCCAACTCCAGGACGCTAATTGATTCTTGAGTTGTGTATCTGAAGAGAGAATATTAGGTAAATATTCTAATACGGTATGACTGTATTAATAGCAAGATCCACAGGTATCTGATACCAATACACATTGAACAGAGAGTGGCGCACATGGGAGCGAGGCGATGTGGCACTCCATTCAATAAGAGTGTGTGTACAGTGCACACACAGCGGTGAGGCGTTCCGCGTCCTGCGGTCCACGTTCTTTCTAATACAATTATTCGATCATACAAGAACAAAAATAGTGTAACATCAATGATAGTGCAAGGAGAATAACAGGTTGAAATGTGCAAGATATTCTTAGATGTGAAATAGCATAGCTAAAAGAACCAAAATATCATTCTATTTATAATATTAACTAATTACTAATGCAATGAATTCACAATCATAAATTCGAGCACGTGCTTCAAAATTTTCATAAATATCTACTTTTTCCAGAATAATTCATTTCTTGATGCATAATAATCGAATCAGTAAATTTGTATTTGCTGTTGAAAGTGTGGCTCCAACTCTAAAAGAAATAACTAAGGTGAGTTTTGATTATAGAAAACATTGGTATATTTGAATAGCTTATCATTCAAAACATATAATCCAATATCCCATACATAGTTTCTCATCTTGAGTAATTTTATCTTCTATTCCTGATAATGGAATAAGAATGATTCCTCATCCAAGATTCCGTATTTGCTTTTTTATGCTTAAGCCTGATTTTTTTCGCTATTGTATATAGTCATAAACTTTCTTAATTTTCATTTTCATCTCCATTCGTGAAAAATATTTATACTCTCTTGTTCTCAGGCAGTGAGCAGTACACTTGGATCAAGTAAAATAAAACGAGTAACTGAAGATTTAGTATTTAGAATTTCTGAAATATCTGTGAGTATAGACAGTGTATCTCTTTAAGCATGATATTGGTTCTCTTTTTTCGATTGATAATGAGAAAAATCAAAATTGTAATGTATTGTACGGTATGTGTTTAGCATTATATATTGTTTGCAAGACACAATATAATTCTAATAGATAAATGATCTACTAACCATATACGATACAGAATTATTGCAACACAAAATAATAATTGGAATTGTATTGTTTACTCATTGCAATATACTTATCTATGTTTACTAGTCTATTCATCTATTCAATATTATATGAAAAATATGCCAATTAAATTCTTTCAGAGCTACCTACATTTTTGTAGTCAATGTTCAAGCCTAGGCTATAACAATATTTTTTAGTTTCTACTTCTACAATAATAATTATAGGACTATTTCATAAATAATATTGATGACGTACGGTATTACTTGATCAATCATTATTCTATTGACTATAATCATCGAGTAACTAGGGATGAATTTTGATCATGATGTAGGTAGTGAAGTTAGTTTATGCTATGATATTAATAGACAAGATGAATTTTTAATATTTCAAGAAAAGTATGTTTTAAACTGTATCCAATGCATACGGTAGCTATAACAAATCATTCTCTATCTGAAATCAATTTAGTCATCACAGTCTATTCTATTAATTTCCTGCAGCAAGAAGCCTATGAAAAATTACTGACCAAATTGAACGTTGAATCTGCGTTAGTAGGTGATGACAAAGAGATTTCAATCGAATTCAAATATCCAACCGGTTTTATTGACGCTATCAAAACAGAGGTTGAAACTTTCAAGAAGTGTAGGGGCTTGAAAGTGAGTAATCTATTCTTTCAGTAGGTATTGTACTTTTCATTTATCAAGAGTAGATTAGAAGTAAATTTCATAAATATTTTGTAAGTTCTTCTTTTATATAAAAATAATAGGCTACCAGTAAGTTGGGTAATTTCTATACGATCTGTTGTGTCATGAATAAAAATATATCTCCTCAAAGTTTCGTTCATCCTTGCTGATTCTAGATGTTTGAACAAATTTTCACATTGAAAAACCTACAGTCATCAACTTATAGAATTTGGTATTGAAATTTTAAAACTAAATCATGTACTAATTAATTAGTTTTCTGAATAAAAAAAAAATTAAAATACTAATTTTCATGTAGGCCTGGACTCATTACATTCATTCAATGATTAATAATACTGAGGGTGATGCCCACATAAGCTCTTAGGCTTGTGCGTGGGTAATGAGTGAGAGGGATGATGATGAAAGATGACGATTACTTTTTAGGTAGTCGGGATCGATGGATATCGTCTCCTCTGAAAGACGGGGAGGCTGTATCTATGATAATTATTATTTATTTTCAATTCTGATGCTAATGTATTTTTCAGGCAATAAAATTATTGGTGTTAGGCCCACCGGGCTGCGGAAGAACGAAGGTTTGTAGGGCTCTGAGCAATTACTACAAAATTAATTACTTGAGCGCTGAAACAGCGGTGGAAATGTACAAACAAAAATTGGTAAGTTTTTGAAAATTGATTAACTTTATCACAAATTCCTTAAAATTTATCTGAACTTTCTATGAATATACATAGCATTCATTATTCTAAAGTTATATTGGAATTATTATAACATTATTACCCTACAGGATTTCTCAAGCCGTGTCCACACTGAACAAATGTTCGACATACATGTTCGGCAAACATGTTTGTTGAGGAGCTCAGGGACAAACATTTTAAAAGTTTGGACAATCATTGTTTGTCAAACAAAAAAATAACTGTTTTTCCAAACATTGTCAGTGTTCACAGCTGTAAAACATAAAACATGTTCTTCCCACTTACAAATATTTTGTTTGGTGACGCGTCCACACTGGCCACGGGAAAACATTGTTTGTCAAACGTAATAACATTTGCCAAAACTTTTTCAACAAAAATGTTTGTAGAATATTTGTTCAGTGTGGACACGGCTTTTGGTAAGTTATTATTTCACTATATCAAAACAAAACACCCAATCAGAATAAATCAATCCATCTTGCATCACAATACTGTATTATAACCGCAGGCATCACATTATATTTACTTCATCTAATTCATACCATTATTTATAATTAACATAATCACAAATCATAATAAACAATATTAGTATAAAGGACTCGCCACACAAGATCGCCAGTACCGCCGAGGTAGTACCGCTGGTGGTAGTTTCTCGGCTGAGCACGCCACACCGAAAAACGTCGCTAGCGGTAGTCTCCGAGTAGTGAGTCTAGTAGTGGGGGGTGAGACGTAAGTTGCGTTGTGTTGCAAGGAGGAGAGGTGCGCATGCGCTACCTCTTCGCGCCTGCCATGTATTCAGGTTGAGCGCGCCACACTGAGCTCGCTTTGTCCGCCGTACTACCTCTCAGCGAATTTTGTTGAATCGCCTAGCAGGCGGTCGTAGGTGGTAGTGCGCCGTACTACGCCGCGGTAGCGAGCTCGGTGTGGCGCAAGCAACCTGAATACATGGCTAGCGATTTTAAAAACTTCGCTACCGCCGCGGTAGCGAGCTTGGTGTGGCGTGCCCTAAATGATTATCCATTCTCTTATTTTCTAATATATATTAGAATGCATTAAAAATGAATCTCTCATGCTAGTTATATTAAGGCCTACTGTAATCATAAAATAGCTCCAATCAGATTAAAACACTGTCTTAATCAATGAGTTGAGCTGATTGTTGTTGTATTCCAGTCCCATCAAATAATTTATAATAATATTTTTACCATTTTTTATTCACTGAAACTCCATTGTGATTCATCCAATTATAGTATAAATGTACGTCTCCTTTATACATAGTCTGGGTGGGTGAACAACAGAAAAAAATAAAATGCAGTCAATATATTTTTTTCAATAATTAGAAAGCTGGCATCTTCGAAATATAAGTTTAAGATAATAACAGGTTTTAAAAGAAATTTCAAACCAGCAGTTTTCGTTCGCCAATGTCCCAACTACATGAGAGTCTCTTTTATCATTCAATTTTAGCAAATTTTTATGTACGGTACTGAATCCATGCATAACATTTCAATGGTTTATTGTTGTTTCCGTTCACAGCAAGCCACAATAAACGAAATCGAACTTTCAAGATTGGAGAGAGAAGTTAAGAAATCAGTCGATAATGAAGTGACACAAGAAGAGGAAGACGAATCTGTTGAGAACGAAGAAGAATCAATAGACAAAGAGGTGGATGAAGAGGAGGAAGAAGAAATGCTACAAAAAGCCAAGAGCAAACTTGCTGCAATAAATGATAGTCTAGCTTTGAACAATGGTCAACTGGATGGTGATAAATTAGCCAAGTGAGTTTGTTTTTATGTCATAGGCTGGTTTCAATGAAAAAAGTTCATCAGGTATTGAGAATATAAAATAATGAAATACCGTGATGAAATTTATTCCTTTTTACAAAAGCATAGAAAACTACATGATACAATATCAAAAACCTTCTCTATAGGCCTTGAAGTGCATTGACAATCACAAGAAACATATTGTAGGCAATATAAATTGGCAATTCTGGAGAGAACCATGCAAACCTCAAGATACTTCATGAATTTTCAAAATAGAAGTAAAAATAATATTTTTCGACATTTTTTTGTGAAGTCATGAGCCAAGAACATTAAAAAATGAGCTTAACATTAATTTATAAGAGGCTAAGTAATTGGTCAAAATTTGTCATTGTCGTATCTATATTTATAAACTTATTATCAGAGACGATCAATATGAAAGGCTGAAACATTCGATAATCTCCATGAATATGTCTCTTTTCTGTTTATTAGGGCTACTTGTAATATAGATAGAAATACAATTCTCAGGACCCTTTTTGAATTATCTTATCACAATAAAATAACATCTTAACATGTTTACTTGAAAATGGCATGAATGTCCAAGTTGTGATAAAATAATTCAAAAAGTGTACTGAAATTGGTATTTTTATTTATCTTCATGAATATGTATAGCACAGCAGTATGCTTTTTCAGAGTATTGTTTATCATATTTATTATTGTATAGCCTATGTTTTGAATTTCATTTTATGTTGTATGGAGTTCGATTGAACTAATTGCATTCTATTCTATTGTGTTTTATGTGTTGTATTGTATCGTGTTGTGCTGTTTTTTGCTATAAATTATTGTATAACTGTATGTATTATTTTGTGTGCTATAAGTTATGATGTGTTGTTGTTTTTTGGATGCTAAGATGATGTATTGATGTAGGCTATAGGCCAATCCACTAAAAACAATATTCATTTTATATTAGGCCTACATATATTGACGTGATAGAGTTGAAAGAGCAATAGTGAAATACTTACAATATGAATAATTAACCACATTATAGATTATAACTAATGGTCAAACTTCATTTCAACTGCATGATTTCAGAATCATGAAGGAAATTCTTCTGACAACAGCTTGTCAAAACCAGGGATATGTCCTGGATGGATTCCCAGAAACGCTCAAACAAACTAAGATTCTATTCAGTAGTCCACAAAGTGGAGATTCAGAAGAAGATGAAGAGGAAGGCGATGAGGATGATGAATCTGAGGAGAAAGAAGATGATGAAGAGGGGAATTCGGGTTCTTTGGAAGACTTTGATATTGATGATGTACCAAAGAGAAAATTCAACAAGAAAACGGTTCCCAGTGAGTATCAGCATAATACACGGTTATTTCCAACATGGCCGGCTTCAATACAGTCGTAGTGTATTTTTAGAGTACCTATTGTAGCACAGGATACAGCATAGAAGTTTTTCATAGAATTATAGAAGTTTTCTCTGCTAGTAGGTTTATAATAATATACAGTGAGAGCGTATATTTCAAGGCATCTTCAATAGTAGTGTAATAATTGGAAAGTTTCAAGGAATACGAGCTCAATTACTTCATATTTTTATTTTTTAAATTAAGAATAATTATATTGTCTCATAACCCACTTTTTCATAATCTTTTGATCATCATTCTAGAATTTTCACTCAAATCAGCAAGAATTTAGCAGAAGCTGCATTTATTGTAGGCTACTCTCAAACTCAAAAATGAAGTTTTTATTAAAATAAGAAGAATAAGTGAAAAGATATTGATTATTCATATTTCACGATCAATCATGATTTTAATAATTTTCATTGAATTTTATAAAACAATAAAACTCAATTCTTGAATGATTCTCGCAAATATCGTAAGATTAGTTGTCTCTTTCCATTTAAAAAAAATAATTTTTCATAAAATGTATTATTTTCACAGATGAGGTTTTCTGCTTGGAAGCGAGTGATGATTTTCTTTATCAGACTCTACTCAGAAATTCTGAAGATGAAAACCAAGAACTCTCAGAAAAAGACATAGTACAACAAGTTTCAACATACAGGTTGGCCAGTTCAGGCATGACACAGTTCTATAGCCACTACAGAATTTAAAATAAATTATAACTTTCTAAAAATGTAATCTTGGACACAGCACCTAAAAATTCGGAAGAAAAAAAGCAAAATGATTACCATATTATTTTATCTACCAATATTATTACATCATTTGTCATTTGTATCGTAAATAAATAGAATTTCCAATACAAGGAAATTGATCTGCTGGTCTTTCAACTCCAATTGCCTTTCTGAACTAAACTCTTAATAATCAAAATTACTGACTTTATTCGAATTGATTCTCCTAAGAACTCATTTTATGATTTTTTCCACAGGGAAATGAATGCTGATAACGGCATTCTACTGTTCTTTGATGAACTGGAGATCTATCCTCATATCTTGAATATAGAGAATGACATAACACCCAATATGTGTGTGGTTACTAGAAAATTGATGACATTGATTGGGAAAACTGCAAACTACGGTGAACATAATATTAGTTCATTCATTCCAATATTGTATAACATAGTTGAAAAATGATATCATGCTGAAGTCTAAATCCTCAACATATTCTTTGGTCGGCATGATACCAGAATTAATTTGGGATTGATTTGTGAATATTCAAAATTATTTTATAAGCTATTAAAGGCAATCTCTTTACAACTATATAAATTTGAATGGAGTTCCACTATATATTCAAATCAGTGTTCTACTTTCAATTTCACACATCTTAGTGAATTTTATGAGAAGAGACCTTATAAGATAATCCATCATTTTATCTACAGCATCATCTGACTTGTTATTGCTCATAGAACTCAAAATTGAAATTATATGTGTCTTATTACTTTAAATTATTGTTGCAATTATTTTCTATGCAGTTGATATTGTGTGCCTAATGAATATATAATCCAATAGGAACAATTATAAAACTACATTCATCATCTCATATAGATATAAAAGAGGAGTTTTATAATTTTTACGGTACCTAATAATTTCAGTTAATATTAGAACATTAATAATTCTTATAAAACATAAATAATTCTACACAATACGATGATAGTTTATTAAAAATATGCGATTCTGATTGTTATCAAACTTAAACAAGCTAATAAAAACAATATAAAAACGTTTATTACCCTTTTATTAAAAACTTTAAACTTTTTTTATTTGAATCAAGTAGCCCATATAAGCGAAGTGGTTTTAAACAAGCTAATATTTTTCATTCTCTAGAATCAGAAACTCTAGAACAATTACTAAAAGCAAGCAGAGAAGCACAGCTAAAACAAAGAGAGGAAATAAAACAAGCCAAAGATCACGAATTTAAAAAACTCAAAGATGATTTGATCAGAGAGAAATTGGAGAGATGGGTAAGTATTGATTGTTGAGAAATGTGTAATTTGGACTTGAATTGGGTTACATAAACCAGGATCAACATTTTCATCATTTATACTTCATCCTACAAGATTGCAGTAAGTTCATCAATCTTCTTTATTGCATCTCAGTATGAAAAACACCTTGGCTTACTATTCTATAGGAAGAAAAACTCCTTCTTGACTTTTAAGGAATCACATCTATTTTAAAAGTATAATTAATGCACACGGTAGCTATACGATATCATTGGAAAATAAGAGAATTGCATCAAACAATTATACATATTTTAAGTTATACGTTTAATCATATTTTAAAATAATGCATTCTTGTTGAATTTATTCATTGATCAGGTCAAGCAATAGTCTGCACAGTATGAATGGATGGAACCAAGAGTAATCAAGTACATGATTATATATTAAAGTAGGTACAGTATATTAAACATTCAATAAAATTTAAAATTAATATTATTTAGAGATGAACTTTTCTATTTCTTGAAGGCTGCTGATGTGGATAGAATGAAAGAAGAAGAGGAAGAAATACTCATCAAAGAAAGTTTGCCTGCCAGACATTACCTCATGAAGTTTGTACTTCCCACTCTGACTAAAGGACTGATAGAGGTTGCAAGAGTGAAACCCAACGATCCAATTGATTATTTAGTAAGTCACTAATTTTTACTTAAAATTCTCACACACGATTATTATTGGAACTTGAATTTATTCTTCAAATGTATTTTCTCAACCACCAAAGTAGAGTTTAAACAACAAGAATTAAAACATGAACATGAGTTTACTAATCAAATCCAGAACCGTCGACCGGGGTGACTTTGTCTTTGGTTTATTTGTCTTGGGGAAAAATATTCAAATCAGTTTATCTCCGATCTCTGTTATCCGAAATTGATGTTTAACATAGATTGCCGTAGCCCTGATCATTATCGAGGTTCTACAATCGATATCTTGTCGATTAGTTCTTGTATATTAGTTGTGTTGAGGTTGTGGAAGAAATTAAACGTAGATGCAATCATATGTATTTATTGTGGATCAAACATTATTTGTATTATAACACATACTCAATTTAATATAATGCCATATTAATGGAAGAGACACTGTCCAGCTCAAACATTATTAGAAAAAACAAAGAATAAGAATAATAACAGCTGTTGTTACAGAGCATAGAACAAAAATATACTAGAGTATCAACTTGCTGGATTAGAATATTAAGTTACATTCCAACAAGTTGAATTATCGACATAGAACCAAACTACTTGTTTCATCTTGTGATTTCGTTTGTCGGAAAACTTCCTATTAGAAAACTTATTTCTAAAAGACTTATGATATCGGTGAGTAAGCTTACATATTATTTTGGCCTTCTTATTATATTTCAATTGGTATGTATATAATACCCATAGTTGAACTGGTTAGGGTTCTATTACTAGTTAAATACAACGAGGTCACTTCTAGGTTAAACTTGGGATGACTTTGTCCGCCAGTATAAAAATTGTGATATACAGGATATGATGCAAATACAATTCAAAATATAATGTATTCTACCTAAAACAAAATATTGACCTTGCTTGAGATTAATACGATCTTAATATTCATTTTAGCTGATTCTGCAGCTGGAGCCAACATATGCCTCGACGGTAAAAAAGATCTTTAGGCCTATGCAGCAGAAACTGAAATATTTTCAAAAAATAATTTGTAATTTTTTGAAGTAGATTTCATTTGTTTTCAATGTCATTATTCATTTTTAAGGTTAATAGTTGGTTTTACTTTGTCTAACTCTTGAAAATGAACATTTTTCCATATATTTTTCAAAGTGAGACAAAGTCACCCCAACCCCTGGTTGACATTGTCTCTTAATTTCAAAAAATATATCTTTGTTGAAGTGGGGCGATATATGAACTTTTTATAATGAAAAATACTCTTCAAACATTGCAGAATCCAAAAAAATATTACGAGAGATTTTTTTAAACTCAATTATTGATTGTCATCGTTTTAAAATCTCAACTCCCCAAAATTGGAACAGTCACCCCGGTTTACCGGTACCTGTAATAAATTTAAGTAATCAATTACTTAGGTCAAGACGATTTGATATTATTTCACTCACAATGAATGGGTACCGTGAATATTGCAAACGATGAAAAAATTGCTTCAAAAAGTACACATTTATAAATTGCACTAGATGAAGAACAAAGTTAATATTGAAATTAAATATTGTAAAATTGCAATGTATGGAGTGAAATAGGGATATGATGTTCGAAGATACCGTAATAATATTATTGCAAAGAAATAAAAATCTAATTACCCTCTTTTTAAAATAAAGCGATTTAGAAATTAAAATGTTTTTCAAAAAATTGAATAAAGTAAACATTTTTTAAAAATAGGGTACTCAGATTTTTATTTCCTGATATTCAAGAGTTGCCCTAACAAAATAGAAGGGTGATATAATTGCTCCTGGTTTCATCCAAAATAATTATTAAAAACTATCTCAGCTAAGAAGCTCTGTATTTTTATGTTATTATCTATGTGAAATATGGATTCTTGATTTTTACTGTTTATCTACGAACACTTGCATTGGAAATTATGACCGATTCATATTTTACAGGCAGAATACATTTTTACAAATAATGAAGATCATAGAAACTTCTACAAAATCGTTCAAAAAGCTCAGTTTGAAGCAATGAAGACATCTGGAACAATGCAAGATTCCATAATGAGTTAGATAGTTGTGATTGATTTAACAATGTTTTAGTGCAACTACGGTTACTTTCCATTCAAACCTCTTCAGTTCCAATAATTCCTCGTCCCATCATTAGTAGAGGAATATGACTATTTTATAATGTATAGCTTTAAACATATTTTCATGCTGAGCATAATAATTAACCGGTAATCATTTGAATGTTTTGATAATAAAAGCATTTTTTGTTTCAATACGAATTGTTTGATTGTATTACTTTTTCAGGCTGAATACCTTTTTGAGAAATATCCAGAGGGTAAAACATTTGTGCAGAAGTATATGCCATCCGAGGATGAAACTCAACAATTGATAGATAAACTGTACGATTTCAAGAAATTTTTGAATACTCAAGAAGGGAGAAAAGTGTAGAACTGTAACAAGAATTTATCTTTCCTGATGAAACAATGAGAAAAATTATAATTGCAATATTTCTGTTGACGTTTACTAGGTACTACAATTTTGGCAAATTATTACAAAGCCAACATATATCATGTGTCATGAACTCCCTATCTTGACATCTTGATTTGTATATTGACCAGTCTGTTGGCCTAAATATAATAAATTAAGGACATGTCCAACATAATGTAATTTGATCATGATTTGTAAATTCAGAGGAATGGTGAGCTGCGAATGAGTAAACTGAGTAATTTTGTTTCTTATGATATTGAAAGTCTTCAGTTACCTATACTTGTATTATTGCTCTAAGTGAATTTTCCCACTACAACTATGATTGTCTACTAAAAGTTAACTAGAATAATAAATACATTCTGATATGGAAGACAGTGACATGACTCTATGAAGAACATGGCTTTATTATTATGAAGAGAACTTGACTGTTCAAAACATATGAAAATTGAACGAGTGTAGCGAGCTCTTACTGATGACTAGAGAGTTGAGTTGTCCTTGCAGTGGGTTTGTTCGACGATAATTTCCAAAACCTCTCATCAATCAACTTGAAATAATATTTTCAACACATCTTCTTTGAACCAATCGAACAGATTGAGCAATAACCCACAAATTAACAACGACTCGTGGCTTTTGTCATAATAGGAACTCACTTTGCTCATACGGTGGGGCTCTGTCAGGAAATTTTACATCACTGAATAGATGGTGGGACGTTTATAAGGTGGTTCTCTATCATTTGATATAAAAAATCTATTGAATTTGGCAAATACTATTATCAGGCTCTTTGTATAGTTGCTCAACATAAGGATTAGTTGAATATCTAATATTTCACCTTTGAACCCCTCTCCTCCACAAAACATAAAAATACTGTCCATAGCCCATATGCCATCGGCCATTTCAAAAACACTAAAGATAAGCCCATATTTTTGAGCTTTACCTTGGCTTTACTCTATAGGAGTGTAGTTTTTTGTTAGTCAATTCAAATTTCAAACATAGCTGGATGAAACCTAACCTACATCAAACGAATTCAAACTAGTGATGGGCGATTGTGAAGTGTTACTATCGAACACTTCGATAGTTTTTGCCTAACGATTGTTTCGATAGTTGCTGAAACGAATGAATACTATCGAAAAACACTTCGGATTCCTTAACGAAGTGTGTTTTTCGATAGTAAGCCTCTCGTTATCGTTTCATTAAGCTGGCCACTGACGAGCGTTCCAACAAGCCAAATGGCACGGTAGCGTGCCATTGGAACGACGTGAATGGTGAATCGCGCTCGTATTTTGGTGGAGCGACGAGGCTCGATGGAATTCCAACCGGTTGAAAATCCATCGCGCCACGCCAAACCTACGTCACTCCAACTCCTCGTGAATGGGGAATCTCGATGGCATGCTGGAACGACGGAACGACCGTGAATGTGGAAACCTGTGGGTTGTCCCGTCTCAGTGCGTGTCAGACCGTTGACTTGGAAGGATAGATTGCTGTTTTGCTCTTGTTTTGATTGTTGTTTTGTTCTTGTGTTGTTGTGTTGTCATGAGTTCGAACCGGGATTTTGTAATCTCTGTGATCGATATGTACATGGATCATAGGCTACCTGTTTGTGGAAAATAACAGACCCTGGTTACCATGACAAGGTAAAAAGCAACGCTGCTCTGGAGATGATCCTTGAATTTTTAAACTGTTGATCCCACAGCCAAAAAAATATTACGAGAGATTTTTTTAAACTCAATTATTGATTGTCATCGTTTTAAAATCTCAACTCCCCAAAATTGGAACAGTCACCCCGGTTTACCGGTACCTGTAATAAATTTAAGTAATCAATTACTTAGGTCAAGACGATTTGATATTATTTCACTCACAATGAATGGGTACCGTGAATATTGCAAACGATGAAAAAATTGCTTCAAAAAGTACACATTTATAAATTGCACTAGATGAAGAACAAAGTTAATATTGAAATTAAATATTGTAAAATTGCAATGTATGGAGTGAAATAGGGATATGATGTTCGAAGATACCGTAATAATATTATTGCAAAGAAATAAAAATCTAAATACCCTCTTTTTAAATAAAGCGATTTAGAAATTAAAATGTTTTTCAAAAAATTGAATAAACATTTTTTAAAAATAGGGTACTCAGATTTTTATTTCCTGATATTCAAGAGTTGCCCTAACAAAATAGAAGGGTAATATAATTATGTTGCTTCTGGTTTCATCCAAAATTATTAAAAACTATCTCAGCTAAGAAGCTCTGTATTTTTATGTTATTATCTATGTGAAATATGGATTCTTGATTTTTACTGTTTATCTACGAACACTTGCATTGGAAATTATGACCGATTCATATTTTACAGGCAGAATACATTTTTACAAATAATGAAGATCATAGAAACTTCTACAAAATCGTTCAAAAAGCTCAGTTTGAAGCAATGAAGACATCTGGAACAATGCAAGATTCCATAATGAGTTAGATAGTTGTGATTGATTTAACAATGTTTTAGTGCAACTACGGTTACTTTCCATTCAAACCTCTTCAGTTCCATTAATTCCTCCTCCCATCATCAGTGGAGGAATATGACTATTTTATAATGTATAGCTTTAAACATATTTCCATGCTGAGCATAATAATTAACCGTTAATCATTTGAATGTTTTGATAATAAAAACATTTTTTGTTTCAATACGAATTGTTTGATTGTATTACTTTTTCAGGCTGAATACCTTTTTGAGAAATATCCAGAGGGTAAAACATTTGTGCAGAAGTATATGCCATCCGAGGATGAAACTCAACAATTGATAGATAAACTGTACGATTTCAAGAAATTTTTGAATACTCAAGAAGGGAGAAAAGTGTAGAACTGTAACAAGCATTTAATATCTTTCCTGATGAAACAATGAGAAAAATTATAATTGCAATATTTCTGTTGACGTTTACTAGGTACTACAATTTTGGCAAATTATTACAAAGCCAACATATATCATATGTCATGAACTCCCTATCTTGACATCTTGATTTGTATATTGATCAGTCTGTTGGCCTAAATATAATAAATTAAGGACATGTCCAACATAATGTAATTTGATCATGATTTGTAAATTCAGAGGAATGGTGAGTTGCGAATGAGTAAACTGAGTAATTTTGTTTCTTATGATATTGAAAGTCTTGAGCTACTTACTTGTGTTATTGCTCTAAGTAAATTTTCCCACTACAACTATGATTGTCTACTAAAAGTTAACTAGAATAATAAATACATTCCAATATGAAAGACAGTAACATGACTCTATGAAGAACATGGCTTTATTATTATGAAGAGAGCTTGACTGTTCAAAACATAAGAAAATTGAACGAGTGTAGCGAGCTCTTACTGGAGACTAGAGAGTTGAGTTGTCCTTGCAGTGGGTTTGTTCGACGATAATTTTCAAAACCTCTCATCAATCAACTTGAAATAATATTTTCAACACATCTTCTTTGAACCAATCGAACAGATTGAGCAATAACCCACAAATGAACAACGACTCGTGGCTTTTTTCATAATAGGAACTCACTTTGCTCATACGGTGGGCCTCTGTCAGGAAATTTTACATCACTGAATAGATGGTGGGACGTTTATAAGGTGGTTCTCTATCATTTGATATCAAAAATCTATTGAATTTGGCAAATAATATTATCAGGCTCTTTGTGTAGTTGCTCAACATAAGGATTATTTGAATATCTAATATTTCACCTTTGAACCCCTCCCCTCCACGAAACATAAAAATACTGTCCATAGCCCATACGCCATCGGCTATTTCAAAACACTAAAGATAAGCCCATATTTTTGAGCTTTACCGTGGCTTTACTCTATAGGAGTGTAGTTTTTTGTTAGTCAATTCAAATTTCAAACATAGCTGGATGAAACCTAACCTACATCAAACGATAATGACAGAAGCCCATTATAAATTTGAATTGTATAGCTGTTTTATTCTTGTTAAAATGTATTATTTTATTGATGCACGGTTGATTAATTTGAATACTGCGCCTTTCGCGGTACCTGAGCGGCTGTTCTTTATAGTGGGTACCAACGTTACAACATTAGTGGAGGAATCAAAGCATTTTTTTCATTCTGAATAACAATATAAAAATGATGAATCAAAAAATAACTTATTACATTGTTTCAATTTAAAATCCAATCTTCCATATCCGACAGTTTCAATTAAATTTAATAAAAGGTAAACGAATCGGCCATGAACAGCTGATCATTTCCGTGCTGTAAAATCAAAGGATATGTTTCGTCTGCCAGTCTGACTTGTGTCTGTGCGTTTCGGATTTATCGTGTTGAAGCAATTTTAATACCAATTAATTTTAAATAACTAACAGTGAGTGGTTCAACACAAATAAATTACTAATTAATACTACAAGTGAATATCTTCAAACATCCTTTCACAACTTTATTGAGGTGAGTTGAAGAGAAATCCAGTTCATTGACAATTAGTGACAACGTTCTTGTTTTAAACTGTCGTTTTGTAATTCGTTAAAATTAAATTTTGATTTGAAAATTCTCCAAGTGGAGTCAATTAAATTTAAATTTGAATTCTCATATAACAAACTAACGATAACGTTAACCAGCTCCTCTGTTTACTACATTTACCTACCTTCAGCTTTCTCTGATCAATAATATGGGGCTTCTCTTTCTAAATCTGAACATCTTTAGAGCTTTGAATAGTATCGTATCAAATATTCTTAACAATTATCTTTGATTTATGCAAGTGTAATTATTTATTTTTGAATTGTAAATCTTTAAGAAATAAAACTCAGTGTAACGTACAGTACTAAATTCCTGTAAAACCCTAAACTTGATCCTATCTAACTGGATTGAGTCACGCTCAATATTCTTGGAATATGAATCTAGTAATACTTTTGCCTGGTAAATGAATCATGCAAATTTCCTCTGTTATTCAGTAATTTTATTTTTCTATCTTTATGGGGATCTGCCTAAGGAAACAATATATTGTTTGTTGAATTCATGTTGGTTATTTATGCAGATTTCATTAATGCTCGTTACTTTCCGGTTTTGAATCCTCTAGTTGTTGGGTTTTATTAATATAGTGTTAGAAATAATGAAATGCTACCTGTATATTGTAATAGGACAGAGTGACAAATCATGACAGAGTGGAATACATTTATAAACTTAGTGGAATTCATATTATAAAGTGAAAGTGGGAATTAGGCTATAGGGCAGCATTGATGCCTCTTTCACTTCTCCACCGTCTATTGTAGTAGATACGCTATCTCCTATCTGTGATTCAAAACATCAAGGCAAATCTAATTTGATATAGGCCTAAATTGTTTATTCTTGTTAATATGATGATCAATTTAATTCGCTTTTTCCACTTTACAAATAAAGATAGTATAATTGAAAAAAAAATTCGATCTTCAGGTCTATATTTTACTGTGAAGAAATTATATTTTTCTTTGATCTAATAATACATTTTTATGATTGAGATGAGATATATTGGTTGTTCATCACATTTCTAGAAAGTCTACATACAATTTGGCATATAGGCCTATTGACAATTAGTTATATTGGTAGTTCACCACATCTCTACAAAGTCTACAAAAATTTTGACAACGTTGCGGGGCTAGAAATGTATAGAGCTACCTGCTTTGACAGACAAATTTAGCTAACCTATCTTTATGAGATGCTGACTTTATAACTAAAATCTGACTAGAAATTATTCTCAATATTAAATGATTGACTGAGAAAAGAATAATTATTGTACAAGAAAAAAGTTCTGATATTATGTCTACTATTTATAGGTACTAGGCCTATTTATTATTATTTCAAATGACATAACTTACGTTTCAGAACATATAATTTAAAATCAAAGTGAAGAATAACTTGCTAGTCTACTGTTGTAAAATACGAGTATCATCCACACCCTATCACCACAATTCAGTATCATTTATTCGAAATTAACATATTTTCCTGTAAATAGTCTCAATTATACATGAATAATTAATTACATTTTTCAATGAATCTGTTATAGGTACGGATCCAACATAATATATCAATCCTGTATCCTATACACGTGATTCAGATCTATTATTCGAAATGTACTTACAGTTGTTCAATCAATGTAATAATAACTATATATAAATATTTTCATTCATCAACACTAATTATTTTTTCAACAGTCTGCAACCGCAGAAAGTAGGTAGTCATTTATTTAAAGATTGCAATTTCAAAAGTTTTTCTACTAGCTTAACAATGTATTAATGACTGATCTAATACATTAATCCTGTATTCAATACAGGTAATCCAAATCTGTTATTGGGTACGTATTCCCAGTTGTTTAATCCATATTGATAACTACTAACTGCTTTATGTATCACTCCAATCAACTCTATCATTCAATTTAATGAGTTGAACTCCTTTGTGGCTTCAACTAATCTGATGTACATTACTAAGCAGTCAATGATGATTACACATTCAAAATTGAAAACTCTATACATAGAAAATGTCCAATTTTACTGATGAAATTTTTCCGAAAGGATTTTTTAATTATTCTATTTTATTAAGGGCTTCTAGCCCTTCCTATTCCATTCCCGAATTTTGATTGCAATTTAGTCCAAAAGAGGTTACCAGTATGATTGTACTTCACATTTTAACACATTTAGAGTTATAATATTACAATATTTCACTTTACCAAATTATCACCCACTGCTTCAGAGTAAAAATTCTAATGCGTTTGAACATAGTATATTATTTTAGTATTGGTATTTGAAAGTAAAAATTTAAATCACCTTTTTAAGAAGAAATGAATTCTGGCTGAATGTATTAATCAATTTGTAGATTTGGAGATGATTGTGACTAACTTATTTCACAGGATGTGAAATTAGTGACTTTCTTTTTTTTAATCAACAGCTCCAATTTAACACTATAACTTCCAGAAACTAGGAGATAACCAAGTTCATCAATTAACAATTCGAAGTTGTATTATATATATTTGATTATAAATCAAGCAGTACCTACAATATTAAGCACTACAAACTGCTGAAAGAACTGATCGATTATTTAGAACCAGTGCAATTTTGGCACGTGATGTATTAAGATGAAGATAGTTCAGTAATCTTCTGTATTCTTATTGAATAACAATGACTAGGTTGGGCAACCGAAGTTATAAAAAAACATGGAATATCATAACAAAATATTCCCAATATCTTCCATAGTTGTGATATTGTAAATTATTTGAACGAGCGTTAGCGAATTCTCACTTTTGACTTACTGAAACCAAATGCGTTGTCAGTCAGTATGTATGTTCTACAATAACTTTAGAAAGAATTGATCAATCAGCTTCAAATTTTGAACACTTATTCTTCGAACCTTTTTACAGGTCAAGTTCGTTGTACAAAAAAATTGACTCACTCCATCGTCCTTTTTCAGGATATAAAAATAACATTGAGAATGCATAAGAAAAAATTGTTATGATTTATCATTTAATCAGCTGAATAATTTATTGCATGCAATTACTACAGTTTTTCCATTCATTCATTACATCAGCCGAGGCTATTTGGGAGCTATCATACGCGCTGACACATGATACCCCTTTATATCAACAAAATGATACGGGTTGATTTATATTAATGTGCGGTTTTCGCCATCTATTTTCTCTTGGAACTCTTTATCGAAATTATGTATCACATGACCACCTTCTCATCATAAAAAAAATCTGGTGTGGCGCACTCACACAACTTTCCTTGCCGTTATGAAAATTGATCACCTGTTACCGCGCATCTCAAGTCTACTATTCAAAGATTTGAGCCAGCTGGTGACAGGGCAATAACGCTGGAGACACACATGAGGTCTGCTATCTCTTCATAGTGAATGATTCAATAGAATCAACAATAATTTGCAATTGAATAATCACATTCTCTCGAATTTGAAGCTTATTTTCAATTTCAGGTGAAAATGTTACTGAACATTAATTGTAGAGATTTTCATGCTCAATCTACTCCACTTGATTTTTTTTTGTTTCAATTGTATCTGAAGCCTGATAATTGGGAATCTATCTGCATTGATGGGGCGGAGCTCCTGAAATTTTTACAGATATGGGACTTGTGGCAGTTGATAGAGCTTATCGATGACTATTTTAAGTATGAATTTGATCAAAATCGTTGGAGCCGTTTCCGAGAAAATCACGAAAAACCCTGTTTTTGACAAGATTTTCGCCATTTTAGCCGCCATCTTGAATTGCATTTGATCGAAATTGTTCGTGTCGGATCCTTATAGTGAAAGGACCTTAAGTTCCAAATTTCAAGTCATTCCGTTAATTGGGAGATGAGATATCGTGTAAACAGACGCACATACACTCATACACACACACACACATACAGACCAATACCCAAAAACCAGTTTTTTGGACTCAGGGGACCTTGAAACGTATAGAAATACCTTAATTTTTTTCGGAAAGCAATACTTTCCTTACCTATGGTAATAGGGCAAGGAAAGTAAAAAGAATTAGATTCATATGTGGGTCAAAGATGTTTAAGCGACAGATTAATATTTTGAAGAGTAATTTTTCATTTTAAATAGGATCCCCAATGAAACCTAATGTCAAATCTATCTTGTGAGAGAAATATTTAGCTGTTTTCAAAATTCTCATCAAATGTGTATAGTTAAAAGTTGCGGGTCTCAAAGATTACAATATAACAGCTCTCGAGCGAGTTCTTTAACCCAGGGAGTCACTAGTATCTATTCATTCAAGTATCCATGCTACAAAATTGAAGAACAAATGACGATCAGTTGCAAGTCCTTCCTCTGTGGCTACCAATTGATTGACAAGCAGGTATGCCTATTGTTGTTGTCAATGTCATTCAATATCCGGCGTTGTCATTGAAGAGTGGAATTGAATTCCGCTGCAAAATTATTGAAGCTTTCTCCTCTCCTCCAATTGACTCAATTAATGATTAATCGTTCTGCCAATACTGGTTTACCATTCTCTATTTTATTGGAACTTGTGAAACTTTTGCAGTAAAAATTGTTTGGGAATTTGAGTGAGTGAAATGTAAGTTATTCTTCTAATTTAGAACTATTATCAAATTTATAATAACTTGTGTCTGCCGAGTGATAATTTATTTATTTTTAGGCGAAAAATTATTCCATTGAAGAGAAGAGAATTCAATACAGCTTCTCCTCTACATAATAGGACATCTAAATTTTTTGAAACAACTCGTTAAGCCTACTTCGAATGCAGAAAATAATCACATGAACAGTATCCATAGTTACTATTTCAGTATATATGGTCCTTGTTTCCACTTGAAACACAATTTCCATTTGGTGAAAACTCTGCTGTTTTTCAATTTGCCAGACCGCTGAGTGCAGTTTTCCGTCTCATGGAGATGGGCTTTCTGACAAAAACAGACGCTTTTAATTTTTACTGCTTTCTAGATTGCTTCTATGCTCAAGCTCTCAGTTGCTGTTGAAATGCTGGCAGTTGACTGGACTTGAATTTAATTTCATCCTTTTAGTTTTCATTAATTTAATTCTTTTTTTGTTGCTAGACTTGGAATTTTATCCGTCCTTGTTTGTTAGTGGTCGATCTATTCATTCACATACTGTTTCTCTTCACTTTGCTCTTTATTAATGTCACTCTGCTATTTATTAAAATAAATTAATTCATTAATTCACTCAATACTAGTTTTTCGAAACACTACACTGTAATAAATTTCTGATTAACTTATGTATTCTATTGTTAACATTCTACAATATTTGAAGGCTTAACCACAAATGAAAGAAAATAACTTTTCCTTCTTCTGTGGCTTAACACTTTTCTTTCCTCTGTAACTAATTTTCTAATTTCCTTCATATTTTTATGATTTTCCCTTCTGCTTATGATTTCATGTACATATTTTAATCTTTTGCTGCTTATAATGTCATGTAGGCTATCATCTTTTCCTGCTTCTCATTATTTCTTCTCTTTTTTCATCATCCATTGTATTTCATTCTTCTTAATTCTCTTTCCTTGAAGAGTTATCTACATTTCCTTTCCTCACCCATCTACTAACACTCATATTCCTTGAATCATCATTAGTTTTCTTTGTCGTCATATTTTTCTATATAAGGGGGATGCATAATTCAGCCCAGGACTTTTGTAATGGTGAAAGGAGGGATGATGAACATAGATGAAATGACCTAAAGTTTTAGGCGTGTTCCGAACCACCTTGTTTCTGAAGCTCTCTTTCAGTCAGTGAAGCTTGTTCAAGCAGTCAACTTTCAAACATAGGAATATCATGAACTTATCTTATCTGATCTAAGCTATCACTAATGAAGCTATCAAGCTAACTTCAGACTCAACCATTCCTCTATCAAACCTAATTCTTGTTGAATTCAGTCAAGGAATCCATAGAAAATTTTCAATTTACAATCACCAATACAATCACAATTACAATCATCAATTTACAAAAACCAATAGACCAAACATATAAAAGTGTGGTGTCCTAGCTTCGTTGTCACAGAATAAAGGACTGTTTTTTCTCTATTTTTCTCTCTACTCTTGTCCCTATTGTCTTTATTTTATTGTCCCAAGATCATTCCATTCTCTTGTTTACTATCTTCTTGTGCATGATCCTCTAATTTCATTTTCTTGTTCTGTATTCATTCCTCAACTTGTTCTTTCCGCTGTCCTCTCTTCTCTTGTCTTCATTTATTTCATTTCCTCTTACCACTTCTCTTCCTTTTTCTCATACTTCTCCTCCTCCTCCTCCTCCTCCTCCTCCTCCATCTCCTTTTTATTTTTCATCCCCTTCTCCTCTTATCTTTATTTCCCACCTCCTCCTCTTCATTTTCCTACTCTTCCTTTTCATTCTATCTTTCCCCATTATCATCCTCCCCTTCTCCTCTTCCATTTCTTCTTCTCTTTTTTCAACTTCTCCTTGTACGTCAATCTCCCTCTCCCCCTACATCTCTATCATCATAATCTTCTCTTCTATTCTTTTTTCACCTTCTCCTTCAACTTCAATCTCCCTCTCCCCCTACACCTCTATCATCATAATCTTCTCTTCTATTTCCATTTCTCGGCTTTTCCTTTCCTTCCTTGTTTTTCTTCTCTCACTGTTACCGCTGCTTATTTCCCTCCTGTTCTTCGTTATCATCTGTCCATTCTTGTCTGACCAATGTGTTGTGACGTTGTGTGTGCAGCACCAAGGGACCACCGAAGGACTGTTCTGTTCGTGTCCCAGATATACAGAGCTGTGCACTGCTGTCGCGATCGATAAGAGTCTGCTCACAGGCGTCCAGACCCTCTTCTTCTCCTGGACTTCCTCCACCACCTCCTCCTCCTCCTCCTCCTCCTTTTCCATCTCCTCTTCTACCTCCTCCACCAACTCTTCCTCCTCCTCCACCACCACCTCCTCCTCCTTCACCTCCTCCTCCTCTTCCATCTCCTCTTCTACTTCCTCCATCACCTCTTTTTCTCCTCCTCCTCCTCCTCCTCCTCCTCTTCTTTCTCTCCCTCCTTCTCGTTTACCTCCTCCACACCTTCCTCCTTGCTCTTCCAAACCTCCCTCCTCTTCCTACCACTTTCCTACATCCACCTCCTACCTCAATCCTCTTCCTCTTGTACCTTTTCTACAATCCTCCATTTTCCTTCAAGCGTCTCATAATTCTATCTCCTATTCCTCCTTTTGTACTCCCACTTCTCTTCTTCTCACTCCTCTACTTCTACTTCTACTCTCCTTCCTCCTCATTCTAATCACCTCTTTCACCTCACTCCAGCTTCTCTTTCTCATCCTACCTCAATAAGCTTCCTCTTGTATATTAAGACTATATCCCGCGCTTATTGTATCTCCCATCTCTCTTCAAACATCTCATCATTCCTTCTTCTGCTACTCGTCCTTCTATCTCCCTTCCTCCCCTTTTCCCAATCATCATCATAGTGCTGCTCTCTTAACTTTCTTCCTCTTTATCCTCTTCACTCGATCCATTATTTCTCTTCAAACGTCTCACTATTTCATTCCTGATTCTCCTTTTTCTCTCCACCTTTCTCAATTATTGTTATTTTTCATGTTGCTCTCCCATTTTATTTGGAATCAAGCCTATTCGTTCAAAGTCCGGGGGAACATTGTGTACCGGAACATATATTGTTACAAAAACAGCACTAAGTGTAAGTGTCCGGTACAACATGAATGGAAATATTCTTCCCATGAATTCTAATGGGATTCTTCATACTCGCTCGGCCGGGCTGAATGGGAATAGCCTCATTTGGACTCATGGGAAGAATGTTTTCACTAAACCGGGCACTTGCAGTGATACTGATATGTGGGAGTCTGCTCAATGTGTGACCACTCCAACATAAACCGATGGTATTCTATTTCTACTCGATTTGTGATCAGTCACATTAATGAAACCATTGCTGGTATTTTATTTTTCGCCCAATGTGTGCGACCTCGCATAAGAACCAATGCTATTTCATCTATGGCCCCTGAGTGAACACTCCCATAAGAACCAATAATGTTATTCTATCTCTGGCCCATGAGTGAACACTCCCATAAGAACCAATGTTATTCTATCTCTGGCCCTTGAGTGAACACTCCCATAAGAACCAATGTTCTTCTATCACTGGCCCCTGAGTGAACACTCCCATAAGAACCAATGTTTTTCTTCTCTCACTGTTACCGCTGCTTATTTCCCTCCTGTTCTTCGTTATCATCTGTCCATTCTTGTCTGACCAATGTGTTGTGACAGTGTGCAGCACCAAGGGACCACCGAAGGACTGTTCTGTTCGTGTCCCAGATATACAGAGCTGTGCACTGCTGTCGCGATCGATAAGAGTCTGCTCACAGGCGTCCAGACCCTCTTCTTCTCCTGGACTTCCTCCACCACCTCCTCCTCCTCCTCCTCCTCCTTTTCCATCTCCTCTTCTACCTCCTCCACCAACTCTTCCTCCTCCTCCACCACCACCTCCTCCTCCTTCACCTCCTCCTCCTCCTCCTTTTCCATCTCCTCTTCTACTTCCTCCATCACCTCTTTTTCTCCTCCTCCTCCTCCTCCTCCTCCTCTTCTTTCTCTCCCTCCTTCTCGTTTACCTCCTCCACACCTTCCTCTTTGCTCTTCCAAACCTCCCTCCTCTTCCTACCACTTTCCTACATCCACCTCCTACCTCAATCCTCTTCCTCTTGTACCTTTTCTACAATCCTCCATTTTCCTTCAAGCGTCTCATAATTCTATCTCCTATTCCTCCTTTTGTACTCCTACTTCTCTTCTTCTCACTCCTCTACTCCTACTTCTACTCTCCTTCCTCCTCATTCTAATCACCTCTTTCACCTCACTCCAGCTTCTCTTTCTCATCCTACCTCAATAAGCTTCCTCTTGTATATTACTATATCCCGCGCTTATTGTATCTCCCATCTCTCTTCAAACATCTCATCATTCCTTCTTCTGCTACTCGTCCTTCTATCTCCCTTCCTCCCCTTTTCCCAATCATCATCATAGTGCTGCTCTCTTAACTTTCTTCCTCTTTATCCTCTTCACTCGATCCATTATTTCTCTTCAAACGTCTCACTATTTCATTCCTGATTCTCCTTTTTCTCTCCACCTTTCCCAATTATTGTAATTTTCATCTTGCTCTCCCATTTTATTTGGAATCAAGCCTATTCGTTCAAAGTCCGGGGGGAACATTGTGTACCGGAACATATATTGTTACAAAAACAGCACCAAGTGTAAGTGTCCGGTACAACATGAATGGAAATATTCTTCCCATGAATTCTAATGGGATTCTTCATACTCGCTCGGCCGGGCTGAATGGGAATAGCCTCATTTGGACTCATGGGAAGAATGTTTTCACTAAACCGGACACTTGCAGTGATACTGATATGTGGGAGTCTGCTCCCACAGCCGTTCTATTTCTGCTCAATGTGTGACCACTCCAACATGAACCGATGCTATTTTATTTCTACTCGATTTGTGATCAGTCACATTAATGAAACCAATGCTGGTATTTTATTTTTCGCCCAATGTGTGCATACTCGCATAAGAACCAATGCTATTTCATCTATGGCCCTTGAGTGAACACTCCCATAAGAACCAATAATTTTATTCTATTTCTTGCCCATGAGTGAACACTCCCATAAGACTAAATGTTATTCTATCTCTGGCCCATGAGTAAACACTCCCATAAGAATCAATGTTCTTCTTCTTCTGGTTCCTTCTCTTATCGGAGGTTGGAAATCATCACGGCAATTTTAACTTTATTGATTGCAGCCTTGAATAGTTCCCTTGAGTTGCAGCCATACCATTCTCTTAAATTAAGCAGCCAGGATATCCTTCTTCTCCCCACACTCCTCTTTCCCATGATCCTTCCTTGCAATATAAGTCTCAACAGCTCATACTTTTCACCTCTCATTACATGGCCCAAATATTGGGTGGTAATAATCAATGTTATTCTATCCCAATTAACACTCCTTAAGGACCATTGGTTTTCTATTTGTTCTCAGCAAAAATTCATTGGAAAGCAGGATGAGTTTTTGCTACTCCGAAATAGCATAGGCCTATTATTGCTTGGTATCGAATTGTTCACACATTGGACCAGAGTACAATACCGTAGTCATTGCTCCAAAGACAATGAAGTTGGACAATCTAATATATTATCATCTAATACATTTTCATTCATGAAAACTCTTCATCGATCTCTACAGACCATCTATCCCTATTATATTTGGTTGGACGAATCTCAATCCCGGGACAGAACAATGCTCATCACGTATGATTAGCTGATTGAAGTTATTCGATCTCTGTTGATGAAACCCCGCAAAAACGTAGTGGTGAGAGAGAGACAGCAGACAGGGAACTAGGAGACAGAGAAGGACTAGAAATGAGATCCATTCCAAACTGTCAGCATCGATTGAATGGGAAGCATTAATGCTATCTAAAAGGAATGCTGACAGTTGATGGTGAATCTCGCCATAGAAGTGATTAATTACAGAGAGTGATGCTCCAAATACCGCAAAACCAACAAACAGTCAGTCAGGCGCTCAGAAACGTTTCGATCAGTTGGCGTTGTTTACACCGCATTGTGCAATGCCTTGATAAAGGACCTGTGAAACTGCATTGGTGTTAACGTCAACATTGTTAAGGTAGACATTGCCGAAGAAGATCACACTGTTAAGTGTTACTCTGCATTGGTGTGAAGGTAGACACATAAGTTAGAGGTGTTATTGTAATTGTGCACATAGAGGAGATATTCATTGTGATAGGCTACACATTGTAATGATACAAATTGTAGAGGTTACACATTGCAAAGGTATACAAATTTTTAAGATACAAATTATAAAGGAACAAGTTGTAAATCCTACACATTGTAAAGGAACTGTTAAAACTGTACATGTTCTTATTGTTAGTGTAAAAATTTTGATGGCACTCATTGACAAAAATTGTGTACTCATTGTGTTTGTAATGATTGTAAACATGCTTTACAAACTACTGAGTTGACTCTTCTCCATTTCAATTCATTTTTGTAGTCTGAGAATATATGAAAAACCTATTGTCACATCAAGATATTGACCGAGGTGCACAATTACCACCTGAATATGCCAAAATTGTTCAGGTTTCCTTCAGGTGAATATAATATTGTGAAGGCTACAATAATGACACCTTGATCTAATCTCTTCGCGTGTTCTATAACTCAAATAATCTTCCACATTTCCACTGATTATTGTTTTTATTACTCATTGGCCGAAAAACTGATCATATCAATAGTTTCCGATTCATATATCGATGAACCAATAAAATCGTGATCTATCCAGAAGGGGTGACTGACATCAAACTTCTTAGCACGAATGATTTTTCATGTTTCCAGTAAAATTTTCAGCGCGCTGATTTGCGTGTCGTCTTTTCACCCTGCTAAACCCTGATCGCACTCTTTCTCTTCCTCTCTCTCTCTTCCAATCATCTTCCTCTTTACCTCATGTACTTCCCCTTTCTCTCACTCCTTCTCCACCATTTTCATCTTCCCCTTATCAACTTCCCTTTCCAATAATTTTCCTCTTTCTCCCTCTTCCATTCCATTACCATTGTGTCTCTCGGATTCACTTCCGCTTTCCACAATTCTCCTAATTTTCTTCTCTCCATCTTCTCTCTCCTCTCTTTCCCTGAATCTCCCATTCTCCTTCTCATCCTCCCGATTCTCCCCCGGCACTAAAGTTTGCAAGTTTGCACTGGAAATCAATAGCTATTCATAGTACTGGTTCGTCCCCCACCCCTCACCTTCACAGTGCACTGTCAATGCTCTCCATGGCTGTTTTTGTTGAACGAAAATTGAAAGTGGCCTCTTCCTGTTCTCACGTTCAATTTAGAAAGCTAATTCGTTTACAACTTATTCATATCGGGATGTCTCTCGGTTTTTCTGTCTCCTGAAATAGAAAAGTTTATTTTTGTGCACATGTTCTTTGTTCAGTTGGGAAAAAGACATTTTTCCTACAGTCATTCAGATCCTTTATGATTTTCATTTCTCTGTTCTACAAAACATGGAAAAGTAAGATATTGATGTCATATACATTTTTTTTGGCTGGTTCAAGAGAAAAATACTTCGTTTAACGGGTTTTCAATATGTACGGCATGTATTCTATTTGAATTCACATTGAGAATACATTCGAATTCAGTTGAAAACTTTTGCTGTTCCCATTCCTTCTTAAATGCACTCTACTTTCAAGCCTTCTTTTTTCATTCTTGTTCATTTCATAAAAGAATTCTTGATGGGAAATAAGAAGTAATTTAGATCGAGAACTCTATGACTTCCATTTGTTGGTCTTGAAACATCTGTTTATATTAACTTTAAAACTTTTTGAAACAATTGTTGTATAAAGATTGTTGTGATCTCTAGCATTTTTCAATTTCTTGTTCTATCTAGTTTGGAACTTCTACAAGAACTTCATTTCTACAATTCAAAATCGAGAAGGAATTTGTTTCTTACTATGGAGATTTTCACTCTTATTCATTCATTCGTCTCCAAGCTTTATCGAGTTGGGTTGATATGTTTAATTTTCCCAATAACCAGGCATAACGAGAACAAAATGATTTCCTTTCAGAATAATTATAAAATGTCCAACAAATCTCCTCTATCTTCTTCATCACCTTTTAAATTCATCGCCTTTTAAAAGAATCAAAATCTTTCAAGTAATCATTAAAATACATAGAAACTCCATATGTCAACAAAATTCCAGAGGGTTACACATCATCAATCATAGTTACCTCCTAAAAATCAACCTCCAAAAATCGAAAACCAAATAAGTTGAAACATGCTTCTTCATAACAGATACGTATCCGTATCCATCTCAGTGAGAGGTGTGTCTAACGTATTTACCCTAAGGCTAGGCAGGCACACACCAGAAGATAAGACGACATGATCGGACACGTTTAGTCACAATACTTCACATTGTTGCTTATGAAGACTTGTCTAATTTCAATGACTAACCAGTGTGAGTTGCGTCATAAGCAACAATGTGAAGTATTGTGACTAAACGTGTCTGATCATGTCTTGTCTTGTCTTCACTAACTGGTGTGTGAATCGTCTCAATATAAATTTGTATAGGAGTACTATTTCAAACTATTGTCATTTTCTACGTAGGCCACTTAGGGTACTCTCAATCGTCCAATAGGAACTTTCATATGACAACTTTATTAAACTACTAGCTGGCCTGGCGAACTTCGTACCGCCAAATAGTTAATGCATCTCATGACAAACATTAGCTGGATGCACATCTGAGGAGGCGCGATGCGGCAACTTTCAAGAAGCACCGTCCAAGAATATTTCCCATACCATTATCTAGGCCTACTAAACTTCAAACATGCTATCAAAAGGAAACAAACGCTTTTATTTACTCCAATCAATTATTTTTGTATTATTATGCATAATATTATTATTTATTTATTTATTTATTTATTTATTCAAGGTGATACACATACTATAATTAGGAAAGAAAAACAGGCAATTGCCCAAAACTTCTTCAGTTCCTGGATTTTCACATATTAAAAATAGTCCAAACAATTAGGTTAAGTTCAAATTTTGATTTCTGCCAAAGTTTCCGCACCATCCGAGGAAGATAACACAGATATAAAATTGATTTTGAATTTCACAATGTTGATATAAAGCCGAAAAACAATAATCAATCCGAAATTCGATTAAATTAATTGAAATAAATAATTAACTGCAAAATAAATAATTTACTAGAAATCAATTAATTCTAAACACCGAAGACAGCACAATTATTCAAAACAAAGCAATGTCTTTAACCTGAGGCCGCACTGCTGGATGGTTACACACAGAACAGTCATTATGAAAACACTAATGTTTTAGCTTAGTTCAGCTTATTGTACAGTTTGTAACTTTGGATGCTATTATTCATATTATACAAATTATTAATTTTAATGGATGATTTTCCAACTGCAAAATAAATAATTTACTATAAATCAATTAATTCTAAACACCGAAGACAGCACAATTTTTCAAAACAAAGCAATGTCTTTAACCTGAGGCCGCACTGCTGGATGGTTAGACACAGAACAGTCATTTTGTTTTTAGTCGGGGCGTTTAGAATAAAATACATGGGCAGTTATGGAGCAGCACATACTCTTGTCTATTACATAGACCAGTGTTATAGTTCTATAACTGGTCTAAGGTCTACTATCTACCGACGGCTGTTGGATGACGCAATGATTATAACAGCTGATTTTTATTTCTGTGTGTGGCTAGCTCACAAATCTTCTCCCATAAGGATTAAATAAATGTAAACTTTGAAGGAACGTGTCCTGAAGTCGGATTATAAATTTGATAGACCATAAACCTGGTCTTGAAGAACATAACAAACACAACTAAAAAAATCATCAAATTCGGTTGACACAAAAAGTTATTGAATGTCAAAATTTGAGGCTCGATTTTTACTTTCCTTGCCCTATTACCATAGGTAAGGAAAGCATTGCTTTCCGAAAAAATTAAGGTACCCAAATTTCTAAATTTCTATACGTTTCAAGGTCCCCTGAGTCCAAAAAAGTGGTTTTTGGGTATTGGTATTGGTGTGTGTGTGTGTGGTGTGTGTGTGTGTGTGGTGTGTGTGTGTGTGTGTGTGTGGTGTGTGTGTGTGTGTGTGTGTGTGTATGAGTGTATGTGCGTCTGTGTACACGATATCTCATCTCCCAATTAACGGAATGACTTGAAATTTGGAACACTTAAGGTCCTCACGATATAAGTATCCGACACGAACAACTTCCATCAAAGAATAATTTATAATAATACGTTTTAAGGGAAAAAATCAAGTACAAAAAAATTTGATTGAACCGGGATTCGAACCGAGGAACATTCGCTCCAAAGTCGAGAACTTACCGCTAGACCATGACTGAGCTCTAAATCTGATGTCTTGTAACAACGTTATAACCTCCTTATAAACAAACACATTTTAAAACAACAATGAACAATGTATGCCACATGAAACTTCATGTCCCATGAAAGGAATTTATACATTAATTCTGAAAAATCTAGAAGGAAAATTGAAATTTGGGCTTCGAGGTGCACGAGATTGATATTTTTAGAATCTATGCGAAAAATTTGGAGATCTAAATCATTCCCGTTTTTCCGGTATGCAATCCACAATTTGACATGTTTTGATGCGAACAAGCACATCCCTACTCTCTCTTATTATATAGATTTGTCATTCGTTAATCTTTCCCATGAAACCATCTGAACCATTTAGAAGAATATGTTTGGGAATTACACGAGAGTCCAAAGCTTATTGAAGCTTCTTCCAGTCAGCGAGTGAATAAGATAGTCTTTTTCTAGATTCCAGGTCAAGGAAGGGAAAGTCTTTATTTATTGTGTTGAGTTTCCTCTCAGTCTCTGGAGTCTGGCTGAAGTCCAATTGTGGGCTTCCACTTAACAAGTAGCCAAACTACTTTGTAGTTGTGACTGTATTTTTTGTAATATATGTTCCATTGACCCATTTCCAGTAGAATCTTCCACGGGCTGGAAAAACAATCTTCTCTCACCACCCGTTGTGTTGTCTAGAATTATGAATGAGTTTACCAAGTTTGAACTGCAATTTAACTGTCGTTAGGCGTCGTTATTTGTTTTGAATTTGAAACACTTTTCTCATACTTCAAATAATGCATAAATGTGGCTTCAAAATGGCCAAATTTAATTGTATGGTATATTTTCAACCAGTTGCATCTGCAAGATCAATTCGATATTGATATGAGTTGATGAGATGAGTTCGATTCTGTTCGATAGTCGACGACCATTTTCTGTATGGACTCTACCACTATATTTGTATGCACCGACCTAGGAAGATTGACTACATTGCAGGTTTAGTCGCATGATTGGAGAAAACTCATTAGGAATATTATTTAAAAAATGCATTGCAACTTAGTAAGAACAATTTAACAGCTCAACCTAGACCTATTATTACTGCGCTACTAATTCTTAGGATGGGGTATCCAACTAGAGATGACTTGATGCCGATTACCAAACATTTGAAAACGTTTTTTCTCTGATGAAATTCTCGTTTGTTACACCTTGTAGCGTAAAAACTGTGAGAGAACTAGTCACTCTCTTGTTCAATTAACCTTATAAAGTGCATGCAATTGATATCAATTCAATTCCAGCTTCACCACATACATGAATATTATCAAATTCTATTGAATCCAATCAACCAAAATGATTCACTGGAATTGAATTAGATTCTGAAGTCCGTCAAGTCGTGGAACGTCAATCATTATATTGAATTTCAATTCGTAGGATGAATTTCATATTTTATTATCATGAATTGGAAATGAATTGAAATCTACTACATAATATGTTCAGGCGTGTATGCTCGATAGCAGTTCAAACTAAGCTCAAATTAATCCAGGAATTAATCGATGTAAGGTCGCATTTATTGTAATGTGTTTCAATTGGTTCAGCTTGATGGTTTGAACTAGGACTACAATTAAACTGCTATCGAGCCTACTGGCCTCACTCGTGAAACTAAAAGAAATATTTTGAACTCCGGATAAGTGCATTCATTATGATTCATTCAAATCATTATCAACTTGAAATTTCATCAGTAAGCTACATGAATCTGCAATTAGTATTCAAAAGCTCGTATCTGATTCAGTCTGCAGTTTGATGGTTCTTTCTCAACAATGCAGAAAGAAGGACGAGTTTAACGATGCTTTAATGATGTGTAATATTAAAAACGACTGTGACGTTACTGCATACAGTAGATAGTGAGAGAGAATTTAGGTAATGGAAAGGGCGCGGTGATGAGAGGTTAAAGAGAGATAGATAGACAGAGAAGAGAGAAACAGAAGACAGAGTGAGTGAGAGAGGGATACAAGGAGGATTGTGGGAGGAAAAGGGAGATAGAAGAATCATTGAGGATGAAGAATGAGGAAGAAGAGCGGTAGGTCGTTGGGTAGTGAGGCTAGTGGAAGAGAAAGAGAAAAGGAAATAGAAGACTGAGAAAAAAATAGTGGACAAAGAATGAGAGATGGAGAGTGGTAGGGGAAACACAATTGTGAGGGAAAAAGTAAGAGAGTAGAAAAATTAAAATGACAAAAATTTAGCTAGGTCTCTCTTAAGAGACGTTGTTGGGAAATTGTGAGATAATGGAGTAAAAGGTGTGTCCTGAAGAGTGAGATAAGTGAGAGAGGTGGAGTACTGAGAGGAGAAGATTTGGGAGAGACGTGAGAGAGATATAAGAAGAATTCCATGAGAACAGTAATGATGGAAGAAAAATTGCGAGAAACGTGAGGTAGAAAAGAAATAGAGAAAAGGAGAACAGTTGAAGGATATAGGGAGTGAGAGATAATGATGCTGAAGATTGGATTAGATTAGATTAGAGTCGTTTATTCAATATTGTATCTTACAATATATACTTGCTTATACACTAATTTGCGTTAAATGACATGAAGGGGAAGGGAGAGAGAGAAAGGGAAAGAGAGGAAGATGATGAAGAAGAGAGACATAAATGAAGTAGAGAAGAGAGAGTAAATATATGAAAGAAACAAGGTTTGAGTTGATATAAAATGTGAAAAAGAGAATCTCCAGAAAGATGAAACTGAAGGAGAGAGACAGTGACGATGGGAAAGAGAAGAGTTTGAAATGTTATGAAAGAGGATAAAAGACTTAATGACTAGACGGTGAATTGCATCTTCTTCTATTGTGCAAGAGTCATAACTTGAATGCAGGTTGGGGAAGGTAGTGGTGGTCGAGTGATATTCATTCCAATCTGTCAGCATTTGTCGAATGGGAAGCGGAGGATGAATGCCGAAGAAAGAATGCTGACTATAGTGAGTTTCACTTTAAACTGGCAACATCAGATAAATAATAAGCATTGTTATTATTCATTAAGAATGCTGACATTGTGGAGTGAATATAACTTCAGTGAGGAAGGGAAGGTGTTGGAGGCTATGATGACGGATTGTGGGAGAGATTGGAGAGGACATTTTCATAGAGCTTAGAGGAGGAGAACCATGGAGTATGAGGAATGGAACAGAGTTTGTAAAGTGAAGATCGATGAAAAAGGATAGAGAGAAGTATAGGGTTTGGTACAAAAGGATGTGGAGGAAGTTTGGGATGATGAAGGAAAGGAAAAAGATGAATTTGTAAGAAGTTTAAAGTGGAAGGTGGATGAAACGTTAGGTAGGGAAGGAGAGAGAATAGTTTTCAGATGGAAATCATTGAGATATTGCATTTATTCAAATGCTAATGAATTAATAATAATTATTAAACGAAAGTCCTAATTAAATGCTGTAAATCACCCCGAAGTGCAAATATTGACAACGGGGTAAACTGTAATATGGAGGGGCTTTTCAAATAGGGGTGATTTACATAATTTAATTTAGATTTTAGTTTAATAATAATTATTGAGAATATTTTAGTAAGCTTGGGAAAAGGGGGTTTGGAAAATTATGTTGTGATAAACATTGTCTTTTGAGAATTCCCAATTTGAGCTGTACGATGTGTTGAAGAAAAAGAGAAAGGGAATGAACTATTTTGAAAATAAGAAAGTGTAAAATTCATGGGACAAAGAGGGGTAAGGTAGGAGGATAAATATGTTGAGAAAAATGTGAAACTGAAATAAATGCATGAAAAATTCAAATGATAAGAAGGATACCGAAGGTAATGGGTGTAGGGGGGGGGGGTAAAGACTGAAAAATATAATAGTAGAGAGGGAGATAGAAGTACATAATTGAAAATGTAAGCCTTATGCTTATCCTTTATCTATGGTAGAACGAAATGAAGTTGAAGTAAAAAAGGATATTGGATGGAAACTGTTTTGTGTAAAAGCGCAGGCTCGTAAAAAAGGAACAAGAAATGATGTGATAGAATAGAGACAGGCAGACAGGCTTAGAAAAGGAAAGAATATGAAAGGGAAATAGGAAGTGTACTAGTGATGGGGAAAGTAATAGATGTGTGACGATAGGGAAGGGAAAATATGAGAGGTGAATTCCTCAAAAATGTGGTGAAAACTCGAGAGTGAAAGGAGACAATTTCGATCGACAAGGAGATGATGACTAATAAAAAAGTTGAGAATTTATAGAAGAATGGTGAGAAGAGAAACAAGAAGTAGAAGAAGAAAGAAGATGCAAACTGGTTTGCAGGGAAAGAGGATAAACTGAAGATAAATAAGGATTTGGAAGAGGAAAAGAATGTTGAATAGTGGGTGCAGTGCTCTTGAAAAAAGGGACTTCACCTCGCTTCTGTTGTAAGATTCACCTAAAACTGTCAGCATTCCCAATGAATAACATCAATGATCCTCATTCAACCAATGCTGACAGTTAGTATTGAATCTCACCATAGTACACCACACCCGGGATAGCCTCGGTCGGGGCTTGCCCCCTCCCCCCTTCACCAGTGCCCCCCGAGACGTGCCCTTTCAAATCCCCCCCTGCCCCTAAAAACCACCCCAAAAGCAGCCCCAGAATCGATCCTCACTGTTCTGGTAGCTTATATACATAGATATACTATTATACAGCAGCTGGAAGGGTGTTGGTTCGTAGTGTGGGGCTGTATACGTGTGTACTTTCACCCTCATCTATTATTTATTAAGTAGACGATGCTTAACTCTCACACCGAAATGAGTTGTTACAGTGCAACGGAGTCTGACGAGTTATGAGTTATTTAAGTAGTCATTAGAGAGCTGGAGATTTGTTGCAGCACAAGTAAATTGTACCAGAGTTGCTTGCTTGCTTGCAGTAATGTCGGGTTTACACGATGCTAGTTGATAGGCGTAGTCAACTTGCGCTTCTCGGCCTATCCAGAACTGGGAATTTGTTGGAGGACTATTTTTGTGTGAGTAGGAACTGTATAAAGTGAGTGAGCATGATTTACTTGGTGAGAGCAATGTAGAGTTTACAGGATGTAAGTAGGCAGGCTAGCTGATCTAATAGGTCGTTCCTGTAACTAGCTTACCCAGATCTGGAAGCCAATCTTGGTGGTTTAAGTCTGAAGTCTAAAGTATAATATTATTAATATAACCATAAATGCAATTCCTGAGTTATTTAGGTAAGGTTATTTAGGCTCAATCTCTGTATACTAGCATAAACTGCTTGAATTACTCAGTATGGCTCATCATCGTGTGCAAGGCGATTTGTTTTTCAAATTACAAATAGATATCACCAGAGGAAACCTGGGAAAACCTTCAAATCCGCTTTCTCAACAGATTATGAATTAATCTTTCCTAATTCCTGTAAAATAAATATATATTAGATTAATAGATATCCAACGTTTTCAATAAATAAACAAAACTGTCCTTGTTTGAATCGCTGTCAAACATAAAAATTATAATATACTCTGTACCAAGAATCTCTTCAAACCAACTCTAATAAGTCACTATTTTTGCATTCATATCAGGACTGCTCTGAATAAACTTGACGCGTTAATTGAATCAGCCACACTAGATTTGGGTTGTGATTTGAATGATGAGATGAGCAGCTATATAGACGGTTAAAATAGATATAAATGCTAATGCACTATGTAACAGGGCTTAAATAGTAGTTGCTCTATATAGACATAAATCTTTACAGTGAATAATATATAAGTAGATATAATTTCTATGTACTATGTATGAGGGCTTAAATAGCTGTCGCTGTGCTTGGATATAAATCTGTACAGTGAATATAAATAGTTATAACTGCAATGTATCTAATACAGGGGCATTAAGTAGTAGTTGTTATGTATATGTATCAAGCTGTACAGTGAATATAAACAGATATAACTGGTATGTATAATAAACAAGGGCTTTAAGTTGTAGTTGCTAAACATAGATATAAAGGCTTTGAAGGAAGTGAAGATATAGATTGGTTCTATCTCTCCATCTGTCATTAGTTAATTGGAAGCTTCCAGCTCTGCTAGAGAAGTGAATTGAGTCAATTTAGTGGCCAAAAGCGACGCGGTTCGCTTCGGATGACCTCTGATTGAGGTTAGAATTGGCCCAATTTAAAAAGTCACCGCAAAGATTTCGTTTCAACAAGTTGAGTGCCAGATAAGACGCTGGATTTGTTTCATTTGATCCTGCTGTTTTTCCTTCAAGTTTCTTCGTGCCTGATTCACTTTGCTAATTTTTCGTTCAGCTCACATGTTTAATAGCATACATTATCTATTTATTTATTTATTATTCATGTATTTATTAATGAAATAAAAACACACATAATATGTTGTCAAATTCTACACAGTTTTATTTGGTACAGGACCATGGTTTCGATGTTCAATTTATAACTGATTGTAAGCGGAATTGTCTCCAAGCAGATACTATTCCAACGGGATAATGATGATTATTATTACATGATTATTATTATCTCATGTAAGTGATATCATTGAATAAAACTTGATTTGATTTGATTATTCACGTCAACAAAAACCTAATGAGTTTTTAAGAAATTGGAAGGATGTGAGAATTATAAACCTGCTGGTAGACCTCTTGAATCCATTACTCCACCGGAGACTGGCTAGCTTGATGATAACAAGTGTGATAATGGCTGATATCATTTTTATTCCCGACGCTGTGGATGGCTGACGAATCAAGTGGCTTGACTCCCCTGACTGACGTCATGATGACACTTGAATGAAAGAGTCGACCGATAAATTACTGTGTCAGTAGCAGCAAACTGATGGAGAGAAGGTAATAGGAGGGAAAGAGAGATTAGAGTGATCGAGAGAGCGAATAAGAGAAGGAATGAAGGAATGAGATGAGACAGTGTGAGGGAGAGGGAGAGAGCGGGAGAGAGTCGGAGAACTTTTCGATTGACGGTCAAGTTTATTCGTCCGTCTGACCTTTTCAATTATTGGGTCAAAGAGCAAAGGTTCCACTTGCTTCTAAGAAACTGAATGAATTGTAATTTGCAAATATTTATTAATAGAAGAAGTTGTAGTTGGATGTATAGTAGTCAGCTTACCTATTTACTGAAGTTATTTTGAGACATTATGGAATTCTGCTTGAAGAAATATATACTTACTGTAGTTAGAAAATGGAAACTTCAGGAGAATGTATCACATTCGTTTATGGAATATAACTTACTATGTTTTTGAATTGTATGATACTGTACAAATTTCTATATTCTAATAAACTTGTTTTATTTTACAGACGCAGTTCTTGCTTCTTGAGAGCTAGTGGTTGCATGTGAGTATAAACTCAGAAAAAATGAAACTGAGCATTTTTTTGTTTTCAGTAACACCAAAAATTCCAGATAATATTCAAAGGTGTTTATCGTTGGCAATGATATCCACTTTTTTTGTTGATAGAATATGGGAAAAAATTGTGGTATATGACCCGGAAATAAAATGGAACGTATATGATTGACTGATCTATATGATAGATCGATCTAAAAGTATATGCTTTAATTATTCAATAATCATTCATTTGTGCCGTTAGTAAACATTCAAATCTGATTTTATTAATTCTTTTATATTCATTGAAAAGTATCTTGAATGATGAAAAACTATCTGTATGATTCATGTTTTTTCTTTTCATTTCAGATTATTCCTCTCATAATCACGCTCGTTTCAAGAGTGAATTTCCTTCGCTTTTCAAGAAGTTCTGTGCATCATAAAATCTCAAATTTACTCACATCCTTACAATAACTTTATGCCCCATTTTATATTTACTTAGTCAATTGTGAATTTTCACCCGATTTTCTATAGTGATGCTCACATACTGTCCTATATTTATGCATAGTAAAAGAGAGGAATGATAATGAAGATGATGTTGATTACTAGACTATCTGACTAAATTGTACCTGATAACGTACTTAAGGCAAAATCGTTTATGGTTGATGATTATTATAATTATACACTGTAAACGTACTGTTGTAGGTGGGGTTTTATACCACCAGGAATTGATTCAATGTTGAATTAGACTTAAGCTTGAAGTCTGATCCAATCCATATCTGCACAGTACATGTAATCCAAGCTGCTAATCATGTCAATCCTCCAATGAACACTAATCTTCCTGAAGACAATCGATACCATTCAGTGATACCCTAACCGGGCTCTAATTGTCTTTGATTATTGAAGGGTTTCTGTGGCGAGAGGATGTTGTTCATTTGAGGGGTTATTAGTTGATGATGGTAGGGGGAAGGTTTGTGTTGTGGGGTGGAGGGGGGATGAAACCCCTCAGACATCGCCATTCAAATGTCGTGACACGTCTCATTGATGCAGGAAAAAAAGAAAAAAATATGACTGGGAAATAGATAGTAGTGTAGTTTGAGAGATTTTAAAGATTTTAAATGTGGGGATATTTTAATATGCAATTAAGCAGGTGTTAACTGGGGCAGCAGATGTCAGTTAACACCTGCTACAACAAAGATGGCCGCCGCCGCCGCTGGGGAACCGTTGGGGACACCTGCTTCCATTGGTTGGGGTGGTGGGGAAGGGGGACGCCATTTTGAACACCCCATGCTGGGTAGGGAGATGGACACCTGCTACAATGGCCTCTTCCTATTGGTTGGGGTGGTGGGGCACAACGCCATTTTGAACACGCCCTTGCTTCCTATTGGCTGGGGGCGGGGACAAAATGGCCGAGGGGCTGGGGGGGTGGAGCAAAATGGCTGACTAGGGCAGGGGGGGTGGAGGGGGGCGGGGCCAAAATGGCTGACTAGGGCAGGGGGGGTGGAGGGGGGCGTGGCCACGCCCCTTGATTCCTATTGGCTGGGGGCGGGGCCAAAATGGCCGACTGGGGCTGGGGGGGTGGAGGGGGGAGGCCAACCTCTCGATTTCTATTGGATAGGCGCTCTCTCAAAACCCACTACTGAGAAGGTATCAATTCATTTATGGAATATAACTTAATATGGTTTTGAATTTTATTATACTGTACAAATTTCTATATTCTAATAAACTTGTTTTGTTTACAGACGCAGTTCTTTCTTCTTGAGAGCTAGTGGTTGCATGTGAGTATAAACTCAGAAAAAATGAAACTGAGGATTTTTGTTTTTAGTAACACCAAAAATTCCAGATAATATTGATAAGGTGTTTATCGTTGGCAATGATATCCACTTTATTTGTTGATAGAATATGGAATAAAATTGTGGTATATGACCCGGAAATAAAATGGAACGTATATGATTGACTGATCTATATGATAGATCGATCTAAAAGTCTATGCTTTAATTATTCAATAATCATTCATTTATGCCGTTAGTAAACATTCAAATATGATTTTATTAATTCTTTTTCATATTCATTCAAAAGTATCTTGAATAATGAAAAACTATCTGTATGATTCATTTTTTTTTTCATTTCAGATTATTCCTCTCTTAATCACGCTCGTTTCAAGAGCGAATTTCCTTCGCTTTTCAAGAAGTTCTGTGCATCATAAAATCTCAAATTTACTCACATCCTTAGAATAACTTTATGCCACATTTTATATTTACTTTGTCATTTGTGAATTTTCACCCGATTTTCTATAGTGATGTTCACATACTGTCCTATATCTATACATAGTAAAAGAGAGGAATGATAATTAAGATGATGTTGATTACTAGACTATCTGACTAAATTGTACCTGATAACATACTTATGGCAAAATCGTTTATGGTTGATGATTATTATAATTATACACTGTAAACGTACTGTTGTAGGTGGGGTTTTATACCACCAGGAACTGATTCAATGTTGAATTAGACTTTAAGCTTGAAGTCTGATCAAATCCATATCCGCACAGTACATGTAATCCAAGCTGCTAATCATGTCAATCCTCCATATGAACGCTAATCTCCCTCAAGACAATCGATACCATTCAGTGATACCCTAACCGGGCTCTAATTGTCTTTGATTATTGAAGGGTTTCTGTGGCGAGAGGATGTTGTTCATTTGAGGGGTTATTAGTTGATGATGGTGGGGGGTTTGTGTTGTGGGGTGGAGGGGGGGGGGATGAAACCCCTCAGACATCGCCATTCAAATGTCGTGACACGTCTCATTGTTGCTTGCAATATGGAGCGAAGTGAGCTGAGATTAAGGTCTAAATTTAGGTTAGCCTAAGATTAATGAGGCCAGGATAAAGGTCACGATTAAGGTTTGTATGGGAGTTGATTGTTGTTCAATGTTCATCCATCTTCCAGGTAATTGTTGGGAAAATTTTCTTTTATTTATTTGATTGATGAAAAAAGGAATATGTTTTTTAGTTAGTATTTAATGTTTGAAATTTGGAAAATATATTTTCAAATTGTTCTTCGGCCAGACCACATTAAGCGGGCTTTCAAGGGTTTTTCAGGCGACAACCCAATCAACCAATCGGAGAGCTTCCTGCCCTGCCGTCTACTAAAAAGGCTGTCTGAAAACGCTTAATATGGTCTGGCCTTTACGGATACGCGACTAGATGCCACCCCGACTACTTGTCCCCTTTTAAAACCGGTTTTTAGGGGACAAGTAGACGTGAGCCATACCCGTCTAGTTGTCTCTTTTTTGAGGAGGTGACAACTAGTCGGGGGGACACCCTGTCGTGAGGGTGCGAGGTGTCAAGTTGTCGTTTACGGTCGTGACTAGTTGACACCTCCGGTCCAGTAGGTGTCAAGTAGTCGGGGTGACAACTTGACGGCAATCCTATATTTTTACGGGGGTACAAGTATTCGTCTACGGTCACGACAACCTATCCTCTCGACTCCGCTCCACAAGAAATCACCATTCCGGCTGGCTCTTCATTTGAAAGTTGGAAAATAAAGCCAAACTATCAAGTTTATATGAAAAGGCATTAGGATTCCTAATTTTGATATAATAAGATATTTTCAACATCATGTCTTTGTGAGTGAGCCTCAATTTCTATCTCATATTTACTCTAATTGCCACTTATTTACTATAATATGTCCAGGAATTCGAGAATTTAACTTCTTTCCTTCAATATTTGCAGTGATAGATATGGCAGCACGCTACTCTTCTTAATAATCATACTCATAAAATTTGTTTGAACAGTGTCTGTGAATGTAGAAGACACAGACACAACTTCAAGATTTTCATTGGCCTTCTTATGGTCTGATTGCAATCTGAGTGAAAGTGTATATAAATAATTATTTATCCTCGTATTAATTACCAGACTTTATGAAATACCTCAGTTGATAACCAGACTGATAGCTTCATCTGCCATATCATTGGTGAATGAAAATTTTACTGTCCTAGCATTAGGCTCAATTTACTCGTCTGACGGGAAAATATAACTGAACAAAATGTGTTTAGAATTGTATTCTACATGTGGTTCAATCAACAAAAGTGCTCATTATTCATTTTTTTCTGTTTTCAATCAACTTGAAAAAATTTGTCCTAAAAAATAGCAAAGACAATGAATATCTCCCGAACCGTGCGTTTGTCGGGAAAATGTTACTGAACCAAAAGTGCTAAGAATTCAATTCTACATCATAACAGTAATAAAAATTGCTTGATCCCTCCTCCCTACGCCGCAGGGGTGTAAGTTGTGCCAACTGGTGCTCTGTAGGTGACAAGTAGTCGGGGTGAAAACTTGACGCCAGCGTGCAAGGTGTCATGTAGACGTGAGCCATCCCCGTCTACTTGTCCCCTTTCTAAGATGACAACTAGTCGGGAGGGACACCCTGGAGGTGTCAAGGTGTCGTTCACGGTCATGACTAGTTGGCACCTTTGGTCCAGTAGGTGACAAGTAGTCGGGGGGACAACTTGACGGCAATGGCATATTTTTAGGAGGGTACAAGTAGTCGCCTATGGCCAAAATGACCAGTGTCAAGTAGTCGGGGTGACAACTAGACGGCTACCCGCCCTTACTCGCTTCCCGATTTCAAGTGATTCTTAAAATGGAAAACTTCTCATTAATTTTTATAAGTTGTTATAAAAATAAGACATTTATTGAAGTGTTGAATTGTAAATTTAGATACTCTCCAGGTAGGAATGATCCATGGTCCAGTGGAATGAGTGCTTACGTAGCAGCCCAGAGATCCGGGTCCAAACTAATCACCAAAAGTTTTAGCTATATCACTCCCGTGTTATCGATTCCGCACGTTGAACTGTTGGTCCCGGCTCAAGTATGATAGTAGCACAGATTAAATAAATAATCTGTTCTACTCTACTTTTTCTATCTGCTCCCTTTATGATAGTAGTAAGGCCCATTGACGATGAGAAGCCTGATAATATATATATTCAGGCGAGGTGGGGATCTTCTCGCCACGGACTTCCCATCAACAAAAGCCATACGAATCTAGTAGAAATTTAGAGTGTCTCATTATATAAATATGTTGCTAAAAGTGATAGAATTGTCAATGACCTGCCTCGTCTTAACCTTATAAAGAAGACCCCGCCACCTCTATTCAGCTGAATCCTATCAAAATCAACTACCCGAAAAATCACCTCGTCAAACGATCACTTTCGTTCTTACCAAACTTACATTAGGGAAATTCATTTCCACCGGCCAGCATCCCCCATAGATAGCATCAGTGCTCCCCATTGACACAATGATGACAGTTTGTAACAACATGATATCCACTGCCTTCACTATCAGCTTTCCTTATAGATAACGTCAATGCTCCCCATTGAACCAATGCTGACTGTTTGAAATGAATGTGACTACTATCAAGCGGTGGTTACACTGTGTGAAGTGGCTTATGCCTGAAGCGTTAAGACAGTCTCCCCTTCCATAACACCTCCCCTCCCCCCTTTCTCAAAACTCACTTCTAAACAACCTCCTTCTCAACACCCCCCCCCTGTTTTCACTGTACCCCTTTCACAACATTTCCTCATCACAACATCCCCTTTTTTTACAACATTCCTATCTTAACACAACACCCCTCTATTTGTACTGCAACCTTCATCTCAGCACCACCTCCCTATTTTTACTACAGTACAACTCTTTTCTTGACCCCCACCCTCGCCTTCTCCTGTCAACTATAGTGAGATTCACTTAAAGCTGTCAGCATTTCTAATAATAATAATATGATAGCTTCTCATCCAAATAATGCTGACGATACGAAAGAATGCGTGCAACAGTATATGAGATTCATTCCAAACTTTCAGCATTCGGCATTCCTTATTAGTTATTAATAACCCCAGAGATCATAAATTACATATATTACTAAAAGTAGCTTACTCTTTTCTCCATGATAACACCGATGCTACTCATTCAATGTCAAAAGTTAAGAGAATGGAGAGTAAAAGTGAAAATCTAACACTGATAGTTTGAAGTGGATGTCAATATAAAAATAAATAAATATGATTCTATTGCCGTTAAATTCTTAGAACAATAGGCAAAGTCAAATATTGAATACAGTACGACAAAAGATAAAATTAAGTTTTACAGCAACTGTACACACAAAATTACATTACTGAGTCTTAAAAATAATACATTAAATAAATACAGTAGATTCTATAATAAGCATTCCTCATGAATACTAGCAATGTTCACATTTAACTGATGTTGACAGTGTCTTGAGTGATTCCCACTATTGTGAGTAAAACAAATCAGAAGAGTAAAGTTGTATCTGAGACAACGCTGACCCGGACGAAGTGGCGTAGTAGCGGGTGGTTTGTGGAGGTATTCGGGGGTGGTTCTCCCCCACCCCTCGGGGGCGGCAGATCGATACAGAAGGCAGTGGTGGGGGGACGGCGGCGGCTGTGAACCCCGATTCAGTCGTTGTATAGGGGTCCATAGAGGCGTTGACGGTGTCCCGGTCTCTCCTAGAGCGCTCTAGTGCCGTCTCCAGAACTGGAGGACTGACCTAGACTGCTAGAGCCGCTCTACAGAGTCTCTCACCTGTGGTATCGCAGTTATTCTCCTTTAGAAGCCGCCGTCTCCACAAGGTTAGCCCGGTTTTATACTGTGAAATTCACTCAAAACTGTCAGGATTAGTTCAATGTGAAGCTTTGGTATTGTTTATGAGGAATGCTGACTATAGTGTTAGGATATGTTCATTTCAAATTGTCAACAGTTTGGAAGCTTTGGATAGGAATCCTAAAAGTTTGAAGTTAATCTTATCTTGTTGAAACCACTGTTTTGAACTATCATCCTTTGTTTGATGGGAAGCATTGAAGTTACCTATTTAGCTTTACTTATAAGCTTCAATAATAATGCTGACAGTTTGAAGTGAATATAATGTTGTTGCACTCATAGTTTGAAACTGTCAACATAATTCGAGTGGGAAATAGTCATGTTACCTTTAAGGAATGCTGGCAGGTTTTAGTGAATCTGATGTTGCAAGCATTGTTTGGGTGGTACCCTTGCGTAATACTGCACACACACACACACACACACACACTGTCCCAGTGATTCACACAAAAATACCGAAAATTGGTGCGGTGATTCATATGAAAACACTATACATCTTCCCAGTGATTCACATTGAGAGGCGGGGGTTTTTGTTGTAAATACAAACATTGCTCTGGTGATCTATGTAAAAGCACCCTTCACTTCGGTTATTCGATTCAGATAAAAAGGCTGGTATTTAGTGGTTTTGGTGAATTTTCGATAGTAGGCTACCAGTGATTTTCATAAAAAATAACTGGGTTATATTGGTTGTGAAGTACGCATGAAAACGACTTGTTATTTTGAGTGTCATGACAGATACTTCACATTGATCTAGTAGTGATTCAGACATTCAGTTATGAAACTAAATCTTCACATTGGTTTACAAGCTTACATAAGGTTTGGTGTATACGTACACATTGAAACGACATGCTACTTTGGAAATTCGCATAAAAATATTGCCCCCTGTTCTCGTGATTCACATTCAATACATATATGGTTTCAGTAATTAGCATAATAAATTTTGTTTCATCGTTCACAAGAAAACAGCACATTGTTTTGATGATTCTTGTGGAAAATACAAATAAAGAGGATTACAAGTGATACTTTCGTGGAATACTTATAACACCAGTTCGTTTTTCTGTGCCGATGTTACGAATGGATTACAGGCTTTAATTTCAAATGAATGAACACATGATTTATGCTTTGTCAATAAAAATACTTTGAACTTTTTGTGCTGCATTGATTTTGGAACTTCTGAGTCGTGATTCGGCCATAGAGTAATGTAATTCTAAATATTTTACATTCTACACTCTCTGGTTGTAGATTGGTTATTTATTTAGCTTATGGCATTTTTTTTGTCAAATTTTTAAAATTTCACACTTTTATAAGTGCACGTTGAGGGATGAAATATACTGTATTGGCTGGGGACTGGCTACAGTGAAGTCGTTAGCCTCGCCCAGGTAGGCACGTCTCTCACACTCAAATATAATGTGGTGCACTGTCTGCTCCATCGCCCCACAGTCACATACTGGGGAGTCTCCAAGTCCCCATTTGAAAATGAAGCATTGCATCTCCCATGCTGGGTTCGAGTTCTGTTGAGTGTCACCCAGATGCGCCGGGGGAGCTCAAAACCAGGAGGCCTAGTGCATGAGAAATAGCTCTCCCGTATTCCGGGGGGCACCTCCTCTCTCCATCTTCTGTTCAGAGAGAACCTCTCATCTCTCAATTGCTCTGCCATCCTGACCGCTGGCCTTCTGGACTTCAGCTCCCTTCTATATAAATCCGGAATGTCCTGATGGATTGGACGAAGATGATTGGACGAAATCCTTTCATAGAGCCTAAGGAGAGCTTGTGCTCTGCGAAGAGAAGAGGAGGTGGGGGTATGCTGCTGAGCACTGGGAGCCAGGAAACTGGAGTGGATCGTAAGGCTCCTGTAATTATTCGCATTGAATTATTCAGTTGCACATCTACAAGGTGAGTGTGACAACTGTTGATCCAGGAAGATGCACAGTACTCAGCAGTAGCATACACCAGGCCCAGACTAGAGCACCTCAGAGTTGAGGAAGATTTGCCCCAAGTTGTGCCACATAGTTTCCTAATGATGTTGTTTCTTGTCTTCAACTTGGCCGCTACATTCCTTAGGTGCTGATTAACAGAGAGGGTCCTGTCCAGGGTGATACCAAGATATTTCGGAAACTTATTATGTTTCAAGGCAGCACCATTCATTAAGACTTTCAGCTCAGCATTTACTAGTTTATTGCTTGATTGTAGATTGGTATTAAAAGGGGATTTATGGTTCTATACGTTGATTGAAGATTCTCACTCTTTTATCAACTTATTTGATTTCCACGGAAGAATGTGTTTGTAATTATATTTGTTCAATTATTTCAATTAGTTCAGCTCGGTTATAATTACGTGATTTAGATTGTTTGTTGAAATGATTCGTTTTTTAGACATTGAAAAGAGTGACCTTACATTGTTCAGGGTCCTAAGTTTCGATGATACATGTTTACATTCCTATGATTGATACTGTCCCTCTAATTACGTACTTTCTTATCCAACTATATTATTCAAAAGTAGTTTCTCAATACTGCACTTGAACGTGCCTCGTAGACCTCCTTAGACCTCTAGAGAGTATAGCCACACGACCGGGTATGCCCGACAATGTCAACGCCTCATACATGGATAGGCTCTCAATACTCAATCAATTCAGTCCCACACGAATTCAGCTTAGCTTGTTGCTTGGGCCATATCTGTTCATGAATGCAGTCTGCCCTCCTTTAAAAAGTATCTACTTGGACCTCATTCATAGAAATGGTTAAATAGAAAGATTGACAATTTGAGTTCGTATTTGATAAATTGTTATTGATGTAAATTTCAGAATAATTAATACTACTCTTGAGATTCATGTTATGATGACCACATTCAACAGCTACATTTCTAAAGCTGGTTGGCATCTAGTTTATTCCACTCAAGATCTCCTCACCACATATATGATTCATTTGTAAATCTTCAACTACTTTTGATTATCATTGAATCAAGCATTGAACTGCCTTGTGATTACTTGAGAAACCTCTGATTATTCGTATCCTTCTTTTCATTGTGCTGACCCTGAAAGGGGATCAGCAAAAGTTTATTGTCAGCACAAGCGAAGGCACAAGTTCATTGTTACAGTTTGAAGCAGCTTGGTGCAATTCAGTTGTTGAAAGAATGGATAAAGCTTCGACAGCAAAAGACGAGGAATTGAGATTTCCATTGAACTGAGTTTGAGTTTGAAGTCTGTTTTAAAATGTTACATACTTTTCTTCGATTTTCAGCTTCATTGTCTAGAATATCAATAACTATTGAACATGCAGCTCGTGATTAGATTGCGATTCATATCTTTCAATATCTGGCAACATTTTTGTGTAGTTTGAGTAAGAATTGGGTTAATGTTGTTTGCTCATCGTTGCTTAGCAGATTTTGATGGAATTCGTGAGATAAGAGACATCAGACAGTGAAATACGTTCGATAAAGTTAATGTAGGTTTGTGTCTGGATGAAACTTTTTGGATTGATGAGACGAATTTGATTCTCTGTTATCCGAAAAATGTAATCGAATTATGAGATGAATTTGATTCTCTGTTATCCGAAAAATGTAATGGAATTCAATATTATCGTTTATTGTTAGGCATACATATAACGTTTAACGTTCACATATAACGTTTAATCTGGCTTTTACCAATTAAAAATCCATATTACTGTATTTTAAAATCAGCATGGTAATTTCCACTTCAAATCATGTTCTATTTTCCTTTATTGAAATCTCATCAGCAATGAATTTTTATTTCATATTATGTTCTATTCAACGCAATGATTTAATTACTCATAAATTTAGTTATTCAACTGATTCACTAAATTTCGTCGAAAACAGATTATAATAGTTCAAAACTATTCACTTTTTGATGTTGAAATACTTATTTTTAAGATAAGCAAAGCAAGCTATTCATTTAGTATTTAGAACATGTTAATCGAGAGGATTTTCGCTCAATAATGGTGGAAACCTCAATCTCAATCAGGAAATAGAAAAATAATATTATATCAATTTACTCTGTACAATGCTTCTCATAAACCTGTATTGAATGTTATGTAATACCCTTGATTCTTATTCATATCTTAAAAATCAATAAAATATCATTCCACTCCACATAAATCACATGAACAGCTTTTGAAACTTTGATGATATGGTATGAACAGTAAATTATCAATTGAACCAATAATAATTAAATTAATTAACGGAGATTAAAAGTTGTACATCATAAGCTCAGTAGCAAATACATCATTGGTTCAAAATACCAGTGGTATTATGATAATGCTGAACTGTATGTCAGATTCCGATATGAAATCAATTCCACTTGGAAAAGATTTATTCTTCATTTATCCGGATCAGCTCGGATGACTGCACGCTAATGATTAATGAGCGTTCGGTGCGGAGTTTATCAAACGCATCCCGCTTTTCACGTTCTCAAATAAATGTGGTCTTATTATTGACTTCAATAGCATTTGATGTCGATTCTGATCTCGGATATTGGTTGTAATCAGTTTACTATGATGTGTTAACTGCTAGTTCATTGAACGAGTTGACTATTGGGTTACAATATAGTAATCAGCTAACATTGTAGCTTTTTACAATGTTTTTGATGTCAGAACAATAAATAAAACATAACTAACAACAACTAACATAACTAAGAAACTAAAATATAACTAAGAGTTACATGACTTGGAGTTGATTGTAAGTTTACTGAACAAGTTAACCATTAGCTGATTATTTATTTACAACACTGAAATCAGTTTACCTTTTTACTATGGTTTTACTTTAAGAAATCTGGACAAGTTAACTATTAGTTATCTACAAGTTGACTGAAGAAGTTAACTATGATATTACTAAGTTCATTGAACAAGTTAGCTATGATTTAATAAAATGAGTAAAAAGACTGAATAATCTACGAGTTCTCTGTAGATGACACAATAACTTGACTATAATTTGATCGAACAAGTATACTGTTCAAAAACTAACTTATATGGTCTAAACTAAAGTATAACTTATATACTTGGACTAATACTACAGATTATCATGAGTCTATTATGAGTTAACTCAACAAGCAAACCATGAGTTATTTCTGCTTTAATGAACTTTTATTACAAAAAACATAGCAATTCTTCTTCTATAACACGCATTTCTGTAGCTAACGGTAGACTTATATATAACCCTGGATGTAAACAAAAGTAGGTTATTCAATTTATCATTTACTTGATAATGGTTATTACAACAAATAATAGAGAGGCTATTCGATTATTTATTTACAATTTCGTGAATTATTCAAAGACTCGTCTGTTTGCTGCAACTTCAAAGCTGCTCATTGAAATATAGATTGCATCAATGCGTTTGCTGCTTCATGGCTGTGATCATGAAATAGTTGGTTATTTCGATCGATACGGATGCTATTTGCAAACTGTAAATAAAATGACAGCTGGAAGCTCCAATTGATTACAATAGAGCCATAGATAAGTGAGATCAAATAGACAAAGCTTTTTCTGTGGACTAACGTTCTTCAAAAATGTTCTCTCAAAATAAACGGTATTATTTTGCTCTCAGTCTGGAAGTAGATTCATTTTTCAAACATTTCTCATTCATGCCTCCCTTTAGTTCGAATGCTCCGCTCACGGTGGGCGTGTCTTGTTTTGACCAATGACAGCCTTTCACATTGATTGGTCAGCCAACTACCAATAGCATGGCTCCATTTTTAGTATGTATTCTGCTTCTCCATGTTTGATTATTTTGCTCTCAGTTTGGAAGTAGATTCATTTTTCATTCATGCCTCCCTGTAGCTCGAATGATCCGCTCACGGTGGGCCTGTCTTGTTTTGACCAACGACAGCCTTTCACCTTGATTGGTCAGCCAACTACCAATGGCTCCATTTTTAGTATGTATTCTGCTTCTCCATGTCTTATGTCTTTGTATACTAGAGATTGCTAATGGTGAAAAACTTTAACCAGTTTCTTGCTGGTTGAGAAATATGAGTGTTAGCGTCAACTTCCACTCGTTTCATTCATTGTTGATTCATTATTAGTAGTATATATTTGACTGTAGGCTTTTCACATCACAATAATAATTTTATCATCACTCATTGTCAAAAGCTACTAGGACAAAACCATCCAATAGCTTAGTTGTTCAACATCATTATTCATTAGCTATAAATAATAACTCAAAAAACCGGATACAATAATTGACTGAGCGAAGTGAGGTCTAAGATTCAAGTCGACGGTTTGGCATTTCTCTTAATGTTCAAATGTTTATATGTTCATATGTTGCACATTTAAGGCGAAACGCGGTAATAGATTTTCATAAAATTTGACAGGTATGTTCCTTATTTAATTGCGCGTCGTCGTATATACTTTGTTTTTGGAAATTTTGCATTTCAAGGATAATATAAAAGGAAAAAAGGAGCCTCCTTCATACGCCAATATTAGAGTAAAAATCAGACTATAGAATTATTCATTATAAATCAGCTGACAAGTGATTACACAGATGTGTGGAGAAGTCAGTCTATTGCTGTATTTCCATAAGGTCTATAGTTTCAGTCAGGTACTTGTGGATGAGAATACTGCGTGAGGTCTACTGTTCACAGAATTACTAGTATAAAGTGATCTATGAGGCTATGTTTGTGTCGATCAATTTATAGGTTACCAATAAACCATTTCCAAAGTAAACCAATATAATAAAGTGATATATGAAGCTAGGTTTGTGTAATTCAAGGAGTTGATGACTCTTAACTCAATTGGAACATAGTTTAAGAAGCCGTTAAACTTTTATTTGAACTTTGATCGTATCAAATGCGGCCATTTCTATTGCAGCGCTATTTGAAGCAGTTAAATTTATCCGAGGGTATTTCACAGAGTTTATGTTGGACCACTCTTGTTGCTCGGAAATAAAAACCGCCAATTAATCAGTCAACCAACGACAGCGCCGGCGAATTGCTTATTTGAGAGAGAGAGAGAGATTCATATCAAACTGTCACCATTTGAATGAGAGGCGATGGTCGTATTCATGAGGAACGCTGTCAGTATTCCTCATAATATAACATTGATATTTCCCATTCAAACAATGCTGACAGTTTGTAGTGGATTTCACTCCAGCTTGACGGCTCAATGCAGTAGCCATTTTCCCTCCCTTTTCATTCCATTACTCTCCCTTGTTTATTTGTTCTCTTTCTTTCTCATTTGATTCTCCTCTCTTGATTTATCTTCACTATATTTTTCTCACCTGATTTGTTTTCATTATATAGTTCCATTCTTTTATTATGTTACTATTAGTTTCATACTAATAATCATCTTTTATCTTGTATTTTATATTTGATGGAAAATAACATTTATTTATTTAGGTTCTCTATCAGGTTTATTCATACTGTAGGTTCAATTATAATATTAGGTGCTTAATTTGGGTCTATTTTGTTTATTAAGCTTTGTTGATTGCATTTAAAGGTTCTAGTGCCTTATGCACCATCAAGGTTTAACGTTAATCTCCGATTACATAAAGGTGCTACATTCCGGGTTTAAATGAACAGCTGATCAATCTCCGTTTAGATTGAGATGGTGTCTATTACAGTAACTTTATAACCATAATCATTATAGTTACGGTAGTGCCATAGCCTACTATAGATAGATTCAATTCAATATATATATATATATATATATAATATATATATATATATATATATATATATATATATATATATATATATATATATTGAATCTATTCTACTATAGATTCTACCCAAGTGAATTCACTTTTCTCGGCCTGAAGCTGAGCTTGACTGCGACGTTGCCAAGCTGTGCGCTCCAGCCTTTATCTAAAGTAAGCCATGGTAGTGCCCATGAGTTTGAAAATTTGAGAATATGATTGGACCGTGAACTATGCCAAAAATAATTATTTAGTCTTTAGTAAAAATTGATGTCTTACAATTCAAATTAAAAAATTTAAAATGATGTATTCAAATCTTTCAAACTAATCATATTCAGTACTTCACAAGTTTGGAAAAATCATTAATTATTATTTAAAGATAGTCTTTGAGATCTCTTTTTAGTCCAGGCTAATCTTGTACATCGTACATCAGCGTATGGTCCGGTTCCTAGGCCACACTTATTAAATCCGATGAACCATTAAATCCATAGGTTCAATGGTCCATTAATAAGTAGTTTTAATAAGTGTTTTAGAAACAAAGCTTCCTTGCTTCAGGAGAATTATGAAGTATACAGTACAATTCTTATCCAGAAAATGAAAAATCGAAGCACCCTTTTAAAACATTGACTCACAACATGATTCAACATTAAAGTCATTCTCAATGAGTGAATGAAATATACAGCATTCTATTCACTCACTTGAAAATTACATTGATGTTGAAAAATTTTGTGAGTGAAAGTTTTTAAAAAGGTTACTTAGATTTTTAATTCCTTGATAAATAAGAGTAGCCCTTACCATAAGGTTAATACAAACAAAAACATCTCAAAATTAACCAACTTTGATTTCACCAAACAAACCTCGGTGTCGACAGCAGTTCTCTGTGTGCCACCGACTGAGACCCAATTAGATTGATAGGCAAAGTTGGATACTTACTTCCCAGTAGTCTAAAAAAAACTTTCGAAAACCTTCAAAGTTGGCTGAAACAAAGATTGGTGCGAAAAGTCGGCAACAATGAAAGGTACATTGAATTTGTCGGCAATTGAGCGTGCAGTCATTAGGCCAATGCTGAGAAAATGACGTAGTTGACCTTGTATAGTTGCACTCTGGTATAGTGAGTTTCACTTTATTCTGTCAGCATTGATTGAATGGAAAGCATTGATGTTTGCTATAGGGAATGCTGACAGTATAAATTGAGTCTCCGTATAAGAATATTGCAAATATTTCATTCTATTATTGTGAGATTCTCTTCAATCTTGCAGTATTAGTTGAATACGAAGCAATGGTGTTAGCAGTAGGGAATACTCTGACAGTATAAAGTGAGTCTCACCATTCCATCATCCTGATAGTATGTGAGTAATATTGGTGCAAGGTGGATGAGATCATCGCTGAAAATTCGCTGCTATCTTCAGTCTATGAGAAAATAGATGTTGACTTAAAGTTACCTTGTGCATGTGGGCGAACAAGGCAATTTATCTTTCATAATTTTCTTTGAGCGGATTTTTAAGTGGTGACTACCACAAGACGTTGTTCGACGAAAAATTCGGAATGGTGAATACTTTGAGTAGTATTTGAAAGATTCTAAAAACATCCTGATCTGAGTAAGGTTTTGTTTCCTAGGCAACCAATCAGAACGATTCTGATTTTCGGTTGTTGGACAACCAATCTGAATAATGAATTCCCAAATATCGAACTTACTGTCTGAAACCCAAGAGTTACAATGGAAAAATATAACAGATTATGGAATAGTTTTCGTATATCATTGTTATAGTAATTGTTTGGTATATTGTGATTTCAAATAGAATAAAACATGTTGAAATATTATCATAACTCATTCCGTTCATAATAACACTGTATATGTACATTAAGACTGAAATCATTACAGTTCAAAATAGGATATTGATTATGTAGAATAATGTTGCTAAATGTAGCTAATAATAATGTCTAAACAATAGCTAATAATGTAGCTAAAGTTAATGTGGCGCAAAGAGATGTTATGGTTCGAATTCCTCCTAATCGCTCATTTAAATGTTTCATGTTCAATTTTGTTTTCTCAGTCAGTTTCTACATGGATGTTAGATGATCATATTATTGACCAGCAGGTAACCCGTGCTCCGCAACGGTCTGTTTAAAGGACTTTAAAAACTGAAAACTTTACGTACCGTACTGTAATCTCGAGGAACTGACAAACTGAAAACTTTACGTACTGTAATCTTGAAGAACTGAAAATAGGTTTATAACCGTTTCTATACCGATCTAACCGTTATAACCGAATCTATATGCAAATTTCAAGTTAATCAGTTCAGTAGTTCAGACGTGATGATGCGTCATTCGTGAATTTCCTATCCCGTACATGAATAAGCCGATTCTTTCTTTTATCATGATATTATAGATCAGTATTTTGCATTACAGAAACAATAATCCTAGTTAGCAACGATCGCGCACTAATAAAGTACTTGATGCAATACTGCATTCAGAATTTCACCGTTATTGGTATAACTTTATCGCGTAAACCGCAGTATAAACTAGATTCATGTTTGGTACAAAACTAATAATAGCCTAGCACGCCAATACCCACCATTTGATAGCTATTCAGTTGGCCAGCATACTGATATGAGCATTTCGACCACCATAGTTCTAGCTTGAATTCTTAATGATATGCATATTTACTACTATGTTGTATTCTGTGGAACGGATATCGGAATGAGTCCGTGTAGAGAATCATCTCGAAACTCTCAACCATCAGGCCCTATCACAATTTGGTAATTGGAGTGGGTACTTTTGTGCAATTTGAACCATTCATATCTGAATTGGTGCAATTAACATTGTCTCCATTGTACTAAATTGTGTGCTAAATGTCCCATCCTGTTTTAATCAAGGTTGTATGGAAGTTTGTACAGGGATCTTGTGTTATGGTGAAATTTACTTCACTAGGTTAGCATTGGTTGAATGTGAGAAATACTAACATTTATGAGTAAATCACACTACAGTACTTCATATTTTTGATGATAGTGATCTTCAAATTCTTAGATCTCCAAATGGGAATAGAATGGGAGGATGCATCGCCATAGGTGAATAGAATGGTTGTTGGAATTGAGTTGATTTGTTAAATTATAATAAATTCTTTCAACAAGGAGAAGAATGAATTTGATAGACATCCTTTGATTCATTTATTTATTGGTACAGGCGATAGACAAAAACTGTTCCAATCCAGAATTTTGGTGAATAGTATTTCGATATCTCAATGAAAAATACTTGAAAATTTTAGCAATATAAGAAAATAATATAATTTTTTATAGTGGTGAAATTTGTATTTTCCATTTTAGCAAATAAATTTTATTCCTAAATTTGAAAAATAACGGTTGTGTTTCTCACAAGACCTACAATACATTCAAATTATTATAGAATTATAAATTTACAAGCCTAAGAGCTTATGTGGGCATCACCCTCAGTATTATAGTCTGGTATCGAGAAAACATAAACATACATTTCCATCTAACGAGTAGTAATTTTGAAGAAAACAAACTACTTTTTGTTTCTAGTATGTTTCTTAAACCTACATTCCAACAATTCATCAATGAAGAAAATATTCAAGTTCAACTGAACTCACTCATTTTTGTAAAACAAATTCAATCAATCATTGAATAATATAGTAGGTAGTCAACCATTGAATATTGTATAGCAATAAAGCTGCCTTCTCTCATGCATGAATCTTCTCGCTCAAAATCAATGCACAATTGACTCTAATTCATTGTACCATCCGTTGTTCAATGTGCCATTACAATGCAGTGAACAATTTTATTGGGCAATTCCAATTCCAATACTGTATCTGTGATGTGATAGCCTACAGGCTAGAACAATTAAAACCATCAACCAATCGCATCCATTTGATCCATTGTCTCACTAAACGCTATCACTTTGCTTGTTGCTCATACGGTCTATATTGTTTTAGATTAAAGTAATTAGATTGATCTATTTCAATGAGTTCCAACTAGTTCATTTATCTATTTATTCATATACAATAATACAATTCAGATAAAAACAACAGTAATTCGCCCAAAACTGCTTTTAACCTTCCGGTAGTCGATCCCTTCTCAATCACAGTCGCATGTTGTATTTTGTACAACATCCAATTTTCCAAGTGTTATGTACTCTGTTTACTGTCAAAAAATATTAGTCAATTTTATAATTACTTTTTCGATCTTCTTGGATCATTTTACGCCTATGAACATTTGGATGATTACCATTTCATAGCCCAATAAGGTACATCGAGCAAAGCCATCAATTCTGTGTTATTGGTTCGTTTACAGTCTCCGTATGCGTATACAGTCTTTCCCTATCTTATGCACAGTGCGACTTCTGCACTGTCGCGACTAAATGGTACCTAAAGACTGAACCATTGTTCGGCTGATACTGCAACTCAGTGGAGAGATAGGGGGAAAGTTTTGGAATGCATAGGTGATTCATTCACTGACACCACCCCATTCAATAGTTTTGTGCAACAAAAAAACTGACACTGTTGTACTTTTTAACAGCGCGACTGCCGGAAGGTTAACCTTAGTTTAAAATAAACTGTCCAGAGGTTACCGGTATATAGATTTCATGATATGATTCACACAATGATAATTATATGATTCAATAATAATTATTGTATGAATAGTGCAAGTTCCTATTAGGATTCACCCCAATAAATTATATATAATTGAACGGAACGACGTGTTGCAACCACTTTTTCATCGATAAATCATGAAACTAGTTTTGGTTGTTACACCGTTATCTCATATTAAAAACAACAAATGAAGCTATCACAATCACTCACTTATCGGGACATAAAAGAGAAACTTGATAAACTTCACCCTAATATGTGTCTCATTTATCGAAAAGTCATACGAAACTACAACTACACCGGTTTCAATAGAAAATTTGATATTGTGAAGTTTGATATATTTGAAGCTTTGTTGTTTTCATATTGTAAGGTTTATTGATTGAGTATATTTCAGTTTGTTACATCACGATCAATCTCCAACTAAATCACTATCAGTCATCAAACAGAAATCTGAAATATGATGCAGCACCTCATATACTGTGAATGGAGCCATATTATTGGTAGTTGGGTGACCTATCAAGGTGAAAGACTGTCATTGGCCGAGACAAGACATGTCTTAGCATGTATTTATTGTCTTAGCATTCATAATAATAACAGTTGAGAGGCATGAATGAACAAACAACAACAAAAAGTGGAATATTAAATACGAAATGAAAAAAGCAAAACAAATTTTTCCCTACCTCCAATATTAATCTATGTACACAGTTTTCCCTCACTCAGTTTTTTCACTTTCTGACCTACACACGTGTATCAAGTACAAGCCTCTTACATTGTCACAGATTCGTATCTATAAGCGTCATTGTCACCCCTACTAATCGATAAATCGATTTGAGGTGGCGACCTCCTTCTCCCTCTCACCAACAGCATGTCAAATTATATTCTCCTTCCTTCAACCAAATCACAATTAAATTACAGCTCGTTGTGATTGAATTCGTCGCTAATTTGTTCCCTTTCTTCCCTAACGATGTTTAGTTTCTTCCCTAATAATTGTTGTTGGGATTGTATTAGTTTAAATCTATTGGGAACTCTTTAAACCAACCGATGAAACGATTACAGGTTACTGTGATTGAGTGGCTCGCCCTTTTTCCTTCATCTAATAATATTGTTATTAGGATTGTTACACGCCACCTATCTTTCTATTTACTATTTGAATGTCTTCCAACAAAACTACAATTGAATGCCTCTGTCATTTATCTCACTCTTGTTTTTTATTGAATATTTCGCTATTCACAATGTATACGCTAATCACGAAATCAGCACACTTTTGACTCTTGATATAACAAGAGCAAATATTTATTTTGATGATAAGTGTTCTTGTAAAAAAATAGAATGAAGAATTTTAGAGATCATAGTTTGGAAGTTATACATTCCATTTCTCTGTCCATATATAACATGTCTCCAATTCTCTTTATCAATTGATTCCTAATTGTGTGTGTGCATGAGTATATATAATCATCGAATAAACAATATAATAATAAATTAAAATAAACAATATTGTTTATTCTATGATAGTAATTAATAGAATAGATAAATTATTTATTAATTTGTTTAGATTTCCGAGTTAATTTTATAATTTTTGTTCAATTTCCAGATAATCCAAGATGCCAGCTCCAGCACCTCCCCCCGCCGAGCCGGCACCCCCTCGCACAGAACTTCAGGAATTACAGTTGAAAGCAGATCAGGCCACAGATGAAGTGAGTAATAACATATTCTCAACAATTTTTTCGTGTAGTTTGAAGTTTCCAATAGAGAGTGTGCAGTTTGGATTATGTTGTTCGCTGATAGTTTCAACAGAGTAGTTTTAAATCTGGTCTAGAAAAAAATCTTATATGAATGATAATGTCTTTCAAAGTCTTCAAAATTTATGAAAGTATTCAAGTTTTCAAATAATTGTCCAATTTCAAGTTTGCCAAAATTCCATAAACTTGACGTCACCGAAAACGTCTTCCAAAGTTCTGCAAATTGAAAAAATAGCAATTCATTAAAAACTCTAAGTTAGCTTCCGCGTGTCATTCTTTCCTTCAAATAATCTTTCTTGGTGACTTGATACTATTCTGTCGTTATGTGACATATTTTGAAATTGAGTTCATCTGCTAACATCTCAGCAGACGATATATTTAACTTCTGTATTGTATCTCCTGCTCATAGACAGGATATTTTTCATTTTTATTTCCTGCCCTGTAGTTCTTATCATGCGATTCTTGTCAAAAACACTTTGTAGAACGTTCAAGCAAACCAAATTATTAAACACAATAAAAAAGCATATTCTATTGATAATTACTACAAATCAAACTATTCCAGCTTTGATGTAAAAGCTACATTTATAATATAACGATGAAATTCAACAGAATTTTCTCTCAATCGGTTCTTCATTATTTTACATTTTTACCATCAATTTATCTATTTCAATCTTTACCGAGCTTCGCTCGTTATTTCCATTTTCGAAATCAGTTGGATATAAATAACCATAAATAAACATAAATAACCAAATATAAGAATACAGAAATTGCTCGCTTAATATAATAGGATTACTTTGTTACTGCATTGTTAGAGATATTTCACATAATTATTTGCAATCCATCAGTCAGCTGTGAGAGGCTTCTTTCAAACTCTCAGTAAGCGTAAACATGTCACTGTGTAGACGTATTCATTGCTGAAAGAGAATGTTAAGCTATTTCCATTGCTAAAAGAGATTGTAAAGCTTCTACGTTCCAGAATCCACATTCACACTGAAGATGTTCCAATCAGGTATTCTCTGTAGACTAGTTACTGTGTAGACTTCTCTTGCTACAGAAGAGTGAATGAAAAAATATGGCCAAGTGAAACGGAAATAGGTCAGATCCGTTGATAAACGAGAGTAAAAAATCGGAATTCTCAGTTGTTTGAACCCGAGCAGTCAGTCTCTTCCGTTTGCGGTTTGATGAATAAGTTATTAACATTTTATATTCATTGGTTTGCTCAGTAATGCTGAGCAAAAGCTCTGAACTCAACTTTGCTCAAAGTGTTTTCTCATCAAAAAGTTATAACAGAGGGGATTCGAAGGAAGGTACTTCAAAAACGAAAATGTAGATATCAAAGCTCAAATTGGCATTTGCTAAATATAGATACTGCATTACAGATTCAATCAAAAGCTTTGAGATGTTTTTAGTCTGAATTGAACGATTGATAAATATTCTGAATTGATTTGGCGATAATTGGTGAAGTTATTGAAAATAAATATTGGATACTGATTGGAACAGAATTGAATCGAGCTCTGATGTGTGGAGTGGAGAGACATAGCAGAACAACGTTGCCGTTGCCTCTGTCTTGTCAATGCCTCTTATAGACGGTAGCTGATGCAGGTTTATTGATGTAATATTAACTTCATTCTCGTTTAAAATTATCAATCATATCTTATTAAGCAAGAAACAATTATATTTTATTAAGCAAGAGATTATATTATCCAATACTTCCTCAGTGAATCTCCATAATAAATATGAAATATTTTGTTAATCAATTATTGTGATACGATGAAATGAAATACTCATGGTAATTGGAGGATTTGGAAGTCCAAGCTAGCAACCTAACTTGATGAATCAGGTATATTGAATGAGTAAGCCAATGTATGGATATTGGTTGAAAGATCTTCAGTTTTTAAATTACATTTATTATCAATTTGATGTTTTAGAACTTATGTATTTCTAAAATAATGAGTTCTATTTTTAGTAAGCATAGTTACTTTTCCACTTTCTTATAATAATGTTCCTCATTGATGCCTGCTAAATAATGTAAGCCTGATCCTAGTGGCACCATGCAATATAACTCTCCTAAAACTCTTAAGAGCAAAATTTGTCTGATTCATTCTATCTAGTTTTTCACAGAATTTATTTATTCCAATTTTATCAATTTCATTACTACTAAAACCATCTCATTTACGATGAATTATGTTGTAATGAAAAAATTAACTCTACCGATAAGTAATTCTTTAAAGTCTCACGTCCAATACAGTTATTTGACACATGAGTTCAATATTTCCACGTTGAATTGGAGGTCATATCTCTGAATCCTACCAATCGATAAGAGGTCATAAATATACAACATAAATCTTAATTCAGTTTCAGTCCTGTATGGTGTTGTTTGAAACCTGCTAGCTACGCTGAACTCAGATGGATGACCTCTATTGTAGTTATTGCTGTTCTCTTTTATGACTTTTCCATCGATTTCCCCTCCCCTTTGCTCTCTCTCATTATCCATTTTTCTTATCTCCATTCATGATTTCCCATGAGACTGGCTGGTGTGGCGTGCCGTTGTGATTCCAAAGCAAATGTATTGCTTCTTTTCTCAAGCAGGTCTCTTTTTTATTTATGGTCTCTTTTATTTTCTCTCGTCATCATTGTTCTCCACTCTTTTGTCCCTGCTGTTTTCTCTTGTGTTTTCATTTTTTCTTATATCTCATTTTCTCCCTTTTTGGAGAAATCCCTCTCCTCCTTTTTCCGTTCTGAAACTTTATCAAACATCATACTTCTTCATCTCCTCATGATTCTTGGTTTTTTTCTCGTACCGTACTTCTCCACTTCACCTTCAATCCTTATCATTCTCAAGTTTCTTATTCCTCTTCATGCCATTATCATTTTTTCTCCTTCTAGCCATTCGCGATATTTTTGTTTTCGATCTCAATCTTCTCATCTTTCTTCCTTTTTTTATCCTTCTCATTGTATATCTAGAGTTATATAGGGATTCTAGTTCAGGAGATTTTTGATATTTGAATAATTGAACATTTTTGTACGAAATAGATAGACTTAAACTCAGCAAGTTTTATAAACCATCAATTGGATTATCTTTTCTGTTCATCTTTTCCAGAAGTATCCTTGTCTTTTTAGTTGTTCATTGAATTTTACATTTATGTGATTCACACGCTTTTCGTATCCAGAAATTTCTAACCAAAGCAAGTGGTTTATTTGTTGATTAAATCTTACTCTGTTACTTCTTACTATGAAATGTAATGCAAGCTGTCCTCTCAGCGCATTTCTATAATATTTCTAATAGATTTTCTCTCAAATAGAGATCATGAAATGTACAGCTCAATTGCATTACTCCTACTCCCAGCAACCTTAATCAAAGATCAAGTTCGATTGACGGTCTTGTAACTGCCTGTTAGACTCCTATGAAATGAGGCAAGTCGCTGACGTGGTTCCAGTTTCAAATGCATTTATTCTGTCTCGTTTGGATAAAAGAAAAACCTTTCAGTTGAGTTGTGTTGGGGGCGACGTACTAAAACAGTAGTACTCGAATGCCACTGTACTTACAGCAGCTGAAAGCAGTTTGGGACAATGCTATGCATATTTATGATAATAATTGTTCGCTCCCTTGATGCAAATAAAGTTAACCGTATTCAAGGCTGAGTTGTACTATTTGTGCTGCTTGATTTAGATAAGAATGAGAAATGTTTCATGTGAGTTGTGTCTGAATGATAGAAATATGGTTGCTAAAATGAATAGTTTTATTTTCAATGTTTAAAGTCCTGATTCCTGAAATACAATTCATCAAATTTAATCAAATGGGTAAAACCTATCTCAATGGGTGTGGGCATGGGACGGTCAAGCGAGAACAATACAACTGCGAGGCCCTTGGGCAGGTAGATTAAGCACATTTTCGACCCTTGTGCAATGAAGCATAATATGCCCCCATCCTGTTACGTTTAGTAACGTTATTCAACACTTAGCATTTAGAATTTAGAATTCTACTTAAATTTGGAAAAATATAGCTCATTTAGAAAAATGGTTGAATTTCATCATTAAGGAACACAATTTTGAGCCAATTCTAAAATTATCAAAGAACAATATTATAGTGTAGCTTCACTATTATTTTACCTAATAACGTACTCTATATTATGTAGAGTAGTATAGGTAGAATCATAAAGGGTTTATAGTATGGTGTATAATATAGTTTAGTAGCTTATATAGTATAGTCATAAAATAAAAAAAAACATCAGGACAAGGCTCTTTGGGCCGCTGATTCCATGGATTAATTGGGCAGTTTTATTATATATGTCAAACAATCAATGTTGTTTGTGACCCAGAGTGATAGGACTTGAGCATCACTCCGTAGTGGCTCAGCACAAGTGCGTTTGCAATTTATCATAATATGTGAGTGATAAGGGTATATCAATGTGTAATGCTAGTTTTTACGTTTATAAAAGTAATGATGATAAACAATAAACTTGAAGAAAATAGATCATCAATGATGAACTAACAAATTGTTATATGCGATTGGAATTTTTTAATCTAATTTTGTAGTGCTACTTGATATTTTTCAATCGAAATATATATGTCGTGCTGTAAGTTGCGGACCAGAGTGTTGGGTTTTGGAGTAAATTTTGAAAATATATTTTATGCTGCTAAAAATATCTGAATGGGGTTATAAAGAGATCTATTGTTGAATATTGGTTGAACATTGACATGGGTTGACAGTTATTGTTTCAAATTCCACCGGCGTTGAAGGAGGGGTATTGTTCTCTCCTGACCGTTCCATGCCCCCATCCACATAGGTTTTATCCAATCAAAGAAACCCCTCAATTTAAAAATCCTGTTCAATTTTAGAATCCTTAAATGAGAGAATTTTCAGAGTTGATTATATTAAATCTCCACTAGTGCTGTGAATCATATTATTTCTGAAAAATTGAAATTTGACTGTATTATTGACTGAGGCTCGTAACCATTCTTATTTGTACTTTCCATTGCTCTCCCCATTACCGTTTCTGAAGCTTGAGGCATGTCATCTGAAGATGTATTACTACTACTACTACTACTACTACTACTACTAATAATAATAATAATAATAATAATAATAATAATTATTATTATTATTATTATTATTATATTATTATTATTATTATTATTATTATTATTATTATTATTATTATAACGAGTGACCTGGCTGGCTCAGGTCTGGTGTCAGAGTTTTCAGGTCGCAACTGATCAATTTCAGGGCCTCTGACATGACCTAACGACTGCTTTTTAGGCAGCCGGGACCGACGGCTTAACGTAATGTCCATCCGAAACACGGATATTACTATTGATTGAACTATTAGGTATCATGATAAATGGAAGCATAGGCTAGTATGCTCATTCTATGTTATCATCGTCATGATTGAAAAGCAATATCAAAAACCAGTCACAGTGTGATACAATAATTTATCTTGTCTACATATTCATACGTTGCATGTAATCATCATAATTGTAATTTGTAATGCGACTTGTTCGGAATTGTTAAAAATCTTAATAATTTTTTAATATTTGGAGTGAATTTCGTCATATTTTCGTAAGAATGCTTTCTATTCCCTATTGCCCTTAAAAACACAGGTTAGGTTAGATTAGATTAGGTTTGGTTTGCTTGGGATAGGCTCTGGGTTCGATAAGATTCAATAGGATTCCATCCTGAGTTGAATAACATTCAATTTCTCATAATCAGAACATTTTACCATTCATTTATTTATTATTATTATGTGAGGATTGTGAAGTTCAAATACATCTTCCAGTTTTATCCAGATTTAAAACTTTCAATCCATTATCAGCATAATTTGCTAGTTCAGTCGAAAAATAAACTTTTATTTTTACAGTGTAGCTCTGTTGTGTTTTTAAAGGCAGTAATTTTTGGCTCGAGAGGTACATTACCAGATTACCATTTCTCAGATAAGGGATTTTCCGGCACATTTCTTCGTTGCAAAAGTTTTAATCCGTTGAACAGAAGTTTGCAAAGCTTTCTTAAGCCGCATGCTTCACTTGGATTTTATTTGCAAGCTGCTGCGAAAGTCTAACGAATTCTCTTTTTCTAGAGGGATTTGACGGTTCTGTTAATTATTACTCCATGTGAATGATTTATGAACAATTTAGTTCCTGAAATTTCTATTCAAATTTGATCAATTATATAACACTTCCTTTTAAATTTATCACTACAATATGATTGTATTGTATCGAAGTTTTTTAATAATTTGGTATTATAGATAAGTTCTTGAAGAAACCAAATATTATGTTTTTCTTCTTTTATCCTCAAATTCTGTTCCGATTTCATCGAATTAATATTGAAAGTTTGTGAAGAGAAAATTTGAAATTTCTGTAAATTAACAATAAGAATTCGAAATGATTGGAATCTTCAAATTTTCAAATGATCAGATATCAAGGATAGCCTTTATGGTTAACAATAAGAGAATAATTTTTTATTTTCATCTAGAACTGACTATCAATATTAATGTCAGAGAATATCAAGGCAGCCTATTATAGTGTTCATGTTACTCAATTAGATAAGAAAATTGCTTTTAAGAAAAGATTAAATTCTCAACCATAAAACATTTCATATCAAAATTAGTTTATTTGCCATGAAATGGGCACCTTATTATATTTCTCTCTCTTGATTTTTTATATAGTAAGGTTTTCAATTTAAAATCCTTGAAACTCATTCTTGCTCCATTTTTAGGTTCTAATTAATTGATCAATAGATTATCTATGAATTCTAAGGCTTTAATAGTATATTTCGCACCTAGGGCCGAAAATGGGACTTTTCTGGCTCGAAATCGGTTTTCAAGTCCGAGGCCGTAGGCCGAGGACTAGAAAAGATTGAGAGCCGGAAAAACATTTTTTGCCCATGGTGAGAACGTTATTTTTCGCCACACAGGAAAATAAACAATATACATATATGAGAATAATTGTCTATTATAAGCACTTCCGAAAGCAAAAGTGGAAGGTCATAGCTCTAGCAAATCTGAGGTAATCTGAATATCAAGAAATTGTCCAAGTATTTTTATTTTTTATTCTGATTTGTCTAAATAACCTAAAAGATTATGTTCAATTATGTAAGAGTTTGAGTTTATACTTTTTATTCTTCCAAATGACAATAAGATGATAAAAAATCATTTTATGATTTAAACATTTTATGTAAAAATTTTACCGGCCTGTTCAGAAAACAATCACTTTCGGCCTCCATATGACGCACGTAAACCAGCTCATTACATCCAAGTGGGGCGAAAAAACTATTTTTGTCATTTCCTATTTTTCTTCCCCCAATATAGATGAAAATTACTCCGCCTTTGTTATATTTTCTTACATTTTCATTATTTTCGGGCTACTGTACTATAAAATTTAATCACCCTACAAAGGTAGGTTATCTGACGTTGATCCTTGCGACAGTGTGGTAGCCTATCTGTATTATTGCTACTGGACAGGTTGAAATTATTTTCGAATCTGTACTGCAGGTATTCTGATGATTAAACATAAATCCAACTTATTTATCATGAAATATTCTGATATTGATTAGACTAACAGACGAAATTTAGACTACATTATTTTCGACATTGCTGGGGCTGATATAATTTTCATATTTACTCTATATTATTAACATTACTGAGGATGGATTGCATATTATTATTTTGTTCTTTTGATGCCAATTGGCTCACTGCAGTATGCTGATCGATGACTGAGTTCAAATAGTTGCAACAGACGCCGCTAGAAAGAGCAGGGTTCGCAAATAGCTGTTGCCCAAAATACGGATGTACCTCGTCCAAAACACCTCATGTCAACATGTAAATTGTTATTATAATAATCGCAGGTGAAGGAATCTCGTTTGAGGTTTGGGAGTCATCTATTCCTCTAACTTTGAACTTGATGTCGGCTTGTACAAGGGTGTGGGTAATAGCTAATAGCAGGAATGATACATATGAAGTGGATGGATTAACAGTTTTAGGTATGTTTCAAACGTTGGGAAGTGATTTTGGAGAAGTGATAGCTGTCACTTAGGGAAGCTGGCTCCAATAAGTCGCCATACAATAATTATTATGTGACCAGTGACAGCGTCACTTATATATATTACACTGTTACCTATTTTTTGGACATGTAATCAAAATTTGGGAATGGAATAGTTTTGGGCCAAGCCTGTTGTTCCTTCCCAATCATATTTATATGATTTGTTATTGTATCCACGTATAAATAAATAAATAAATAAATAAATAATGTGAATGATTTAATATAACTGTTGGGTCAACCTATTCCCATCACACTGCTGTGACATAGTCCTATGACATTGAAGGGTGAAAACCCTTCCTTACTTTCAGACTGCGTTTCCATTGACCGCAGTTGTAAATGCGGATTCCTGCACATCAGTATAGGAATCAGTGACCGCTACAATGAAAATATAATTCCCATTGGTTCTAACTCAGCTATTCTCATTCAGCGAGTATGAACAGTCCCATTAGAACTTATGGGAATAATTTTCTCACTGTACCGGACACGTTCACTGATACTGATATGTGGGAATCCGCCTCAATCCGACAATTTTTTAACTAACTCTGAAAGCATCCAACTCTGTATTCTTCAGCCAAATCCGTTCATTATTTGGAGCTATCGGTAATTATGCGTCAGTCAGCGTGAATGCGAAATCCAATTATCTCGTTGTGAACGCCCGGCCTAATGGTATTGCGAAATTCGGCACCCTTAGCACCACTAATTTATTGACTTCTGACGTCATGGGGTAGAGATAGGTGGAGTTTACAAATTATCCGTTAGATAGCATTAGGGATGTTTTGTTGGTTTTGAATCAGTTTTTCAAGGAATATATTCCTAGAGACACCCGTCACTTCTCTTTTTTAGAGATTTTCAACATATCTTTCATACAACTTCTCAGTTTGCATTTAATTATAGGATATTGAAGACAAAATTACACTTGTTCAATTAGAAATTAGATATAAGAGGAATACAGATGAATAATACAGAGAAAATACAGAGGAATGCAGAGTAAAAAGATGGAAACGCTCAATTGAGAACTGTGTAAATAGTGTACTGCTATACAGAGTGGGTGAAAAGTCCGAGAACGGCTTAATATCTTATACACAAAGGTAATTTGACGGTGGGTGTGATTGGGGATCCTACTTAAATTGAAAAAAACTACATTACTATTACTTTAAAAACCTGATCCGCCATATTGAATGCAACTTTATTTTTTTAAATAGGAAGATGGTCATGCGATACATGATTTCGATAAGGAATTCCAAGAGAAAATGAATGGCGATATCTCAAACCGTTTCGAAGATATTCACGCTATTGATAAATGTTATTCAAAGCAGAAAGGTGAGAAAAAAGTCTGAGAACGGCTTAGTATCTCATAAAACAATGTGATTCCAAGGTGGGTGTGATTGAAGGTCCTACTCAAATTGAAAATACTACTTTACTATGACTTTACAAATCTGGTCCTCTATCTTCGATCCGCCATATTGAATGCAACTTTTTTTTTTTAAATAGGAAGGTTGTCATAAGATACATGGTTTCAATACGGAATTTTATGGAAAAATGAATGGT